>NW_015549305.1:0-2250 GCF_001515605.1 Sinocyclocheilus anshuiensis | reverse complement strand
AAATGAGCTGAAACTGCAAGTCACAGAGTTCTACAGAGAACTGACTCACGGATTGCAACGACTGACGGATGCAAAGAACCTCACAGAATGCTGCCACCACTGTCTCCCAGCCCACCACGGCACCACAACCACTCCTGGAGGCACCAACAGCCGAAGAGCCACCACGGTCTCCCAGCCGTAAGTGGCAGGTGTGTGTTCGATTGTTCTGCACCTTTGACATCGCTCGTTGTTGTCTATTCTATGGACAACAACGCCCGAAAAGGGGGAATTTGTAGCGTCTGGACCAATCAAAAACACAATTTTTCATTTGATTTAACAAATCAGTTATTCATTAGATTAACAAGTCGTCACAGACCCCTCACCCAATAGACTGCGCGCCAGGATGTCTGCGAATGACCACAGGCCACTGGTTGCCATGGCAACCCCGACACCTTTGCTAAGACCAGAGCCATTTACGACCTGATGGAATGTGAGTAGGGAAAATCACTGCATGTACCATAGCAAGAGGCACAATGCACAGTAGAAATGGACTTTTCCATTTCTAGCACCACGCTCCACACTTATTAGCACCACACTCTAACCAACTGAGCTAACTGGCCTGATTTTGCTTGGGCTTCTGCCCGATTGACCAAAAACCTCCTGTTTGTCCGTGACCCTAAAGAGAAAATAGCACTTAAGTTCCGAACCTCACTATGGGCTCATCTGGGATTTGAACCTGGGACCTTTCACACCCAAAGCGAGAATCATACCCCTAGACCAACAAGCCTGCCCAGGCAAGAGTCTAGCTGAGAATAAGGAACAATTACAGCAACAACAAAAGAAGGAACATGAACTAACATGGATCTAATCAAACACATCGAGACAGTGTCAAAGGCAAACGAATGAAAGTTGGCCTCTGAATGGATTTAAAAATACGGCTGAACCTAACATGAAGAGGGATCTTGGGAAGACAGCTGAAACAGTCAGATGTCCCTTAGACTTTAAACCAGTGTGGGCAGTGTGGGAGGGGAGAAGTTGGCTGCACGACCTGAGTGATCCAAAGGTATCCTACGTAATAGAGGAATCCAAAAACATATATACTGGGATAACAAGACCAAGAAGGGCCTTAAAAACAAAAGCACAATCTCTTGGTTAATTCTTCAACTTCATTACGGCCAGTGTAAAGGTGCAAGCACAGAGGTGAGATGGCCTCTATTCTTAAAGCCCGTTATAATAGCGGTCGCTCTGCGAAGGCGTCATTTGGAGCGATGGACTTCACCGCACCACGGCCAGGGGAATTAGCTGAAATGGAAGCGCGCTCGCTTAGCATGCAAGAGGAAGTGGGATTGACGCCCTCATTCTCCAAGTTGAGTCCTACCCTGTTACGCTCACTTCTCTGAAGAAACAGACTGTGTGTTGACGCTACGAAGCGACGTTAACTACGTAAGCTTTTGGGGCTCACTGCTGCCAAAATATATTTCAGACAGGGTCCTCTGCAAATTGGTGGCAAAACAGGTCCAACCAAGATTTGAACGAGGATCGCTGGATTCAGAGTGCTAACCATTACACCACAGAACCTTGACAGGAGCAAGCTTTGCTCACAGGGCTGCAAAGACTAAATCACTTACAGGCTCGCCAGCAGCACCACCACCAAACTTGTGCTTTTTTTCTTTTCCTGCAGCAAGAAAGCACACAGGTTCCACCAAGATTTGAACTCAAATCACTGGATTCAAAGCCCAGAGTGCTAACCATTACACCATGGAACCAGCACAGCTTTGCTGGTGGCCGTCTGAGAGGCAGATAGCGCTGTGACTGTGGGGAAGCAGTTAGAAGTAGGGGCTGGAACCCAGTGAATTTTAAAAAAAAACATATGATGAGAGGTCATCGAAAATACATTACGCCTTTCACAAGGACATAGATTAACATTCCAATTAAAATCAAATTAAAAACAAAGACATTCATATTAATAAAAATATATTTTTCTTCCACATTATTCAATTCCTGGCATTGCAATATTAAACTCCATGAAAACTGAGTAAACCTCTGAAGAAAAAACCTTATCAAATTCCATATTTTTTTTGTTCCTATTTAAAATATCTATTAAAAAATGATATATACATTTCCCAACGCCTTTTAAACAAACACCACACGTCAAGTATAATTTTGTTTTGTTTTGCGATCACTCTTCTTTCCGAGGTGGCTTTTTTCATTAGCATTGCAAACAGACTGATCACCTTTTTGTTTCTTTTCTTCTTATCCCACACTAACATA
>NW_015549304.1:716-931 GCF_001515605.1 Sinocyclocheilus anshuiensis | reverse complement strand
GATGTCTTCAGGCCAGGACTCTAATCAAATATGTGAAGTTTGAGGTATATTGTACATATGAGTTACATGAGTTAGCTTAGTGTTGCTAGCATGTTTGAGCATGTTTCTAGCATGTTGCCAGCCTATTTAACACTTGTTGACGCTTTTTAATATGTTCCTAGGAGTCCATAACAGTGTTAACCATGACACTTCCTGTTGCCAGCAGGTGGCGCTAT
>NW_015549304.1:0-598 GCF_001515605.1 Sinocyclocheilus anshuiensis | reverse complement strand
TCAGGACATAACACCGATCAAACGTGTGAAGTTTGGGCCAGATCAGACATTGCTTGCCTGAGTTACAGCAACTTCCTGTTTCATGGCGAAACATCAAACGTTGTCAGGCCGCCAGAGACACGCCCTTCGACGAAAACTCTTCTCAATTTCACATCGCAAAGGCCTTATGATTACACTCAGCAAATTTGAAGATGATCCGATTAAAACTGTAGGAGGAGTTTGTTAAAGTACAAGGCCTAAAAATGGCAAAAACTGCACAAAACTCGTAGAAGAAATTCAAAATTGCTGACTTCCTGTTGAATAAACACCAACCTGTTTGTTCTTCAGTATCTTCAGTGTGTTTGATTCTGCAGGGTTCTGGATCTCTCATCTCTCTGTCCTCTTTAATAAACTCAGTCTTTACAGATTTCTTCCTCATGCTTTGATGCTCGTCTGCACCGATAAACTGATGGGAATATTCCATCTGAATTTCTGTGTGGAAGAAGCAGATTTGCCATAATCAACAAGAAATCAAGAAGTGTTTTCTCTTTGTAAATCATTATATCACTATATTAAAAGAGTGTCGACACAAAGGTAAGAGTGTAGAGCACATCAGTTT
>NW_015549303.1:6791-7066 GCF_001515605.1 Sinocyclocheilus anshuiensis | reverse complement strand
CTCATATATGACCAGTTTTGTCTGATTTTGGATAGCTCTAAAATTTAAACTCCCTGTTTCCACAGAACAATTTAAATTGAGATTAACAGTCCCGTACCCCAGGGTGTCCCTCCGCCAGTTTCAGGACGATCTGATATTGCATTATAAAGTAAAAGCACTCCAAAAACTCATATATGACCAGTTTTGTCTTTGATTTCAATAGCTCTAAAAAGGAAACTCCCTGTTTCCACAGAACAATTTCAATTCAGATTGACAGTCCAGTACCCCAGGGTGTC
>NW_015549303.1:0-686 GCF_001515605.1 Sinocyclocheilus anshuiensis | reverse complement strand
GTCCAGTACCTCCAGTACCCCAGGGTTTCCCTCTGCCAGTTTCAGGACGATCTGATGTTGCATTACAAAATCCAAAATCTCCAAACAGTTATAATTCTACTTGTTCTGCCTATGACTTTGCATAGTTCTAAAAAGGAAACTTCCTGTTTCCACAAAATAATTTCAATTCAGCTTAATAGTCCTGTATTCCAGGGTGTCACTCAGCCAGATTCAGGACTGGCTGATGTTGCATTACATAATACCTGTTCTGCCTGTGATTTTGAATAGCTCTGAAAAGGAAACTCCCTGTTTCCACAGAACAATTTCTATTCAGATTGACAGTCCACTACCCCAAGGTTTGTCTCAGCCAGCTTCAGGACGATCTGATGTTGCATTACGTAATAAAATCCCTCCAAAATCTCATATTCTACCTGTTCTGCCTGTGAATTTGAATAGCTCTAAAAAGGAAACTCCCTGTTTCCACAGACTAATTTCAATTCATATTAATAGTCCACTACCCCACGGTGTCCCTCAGCCAGATTCAGGACGATCTTATGTTGTATTACAAAATAAAAACCCTCCAAAAACTCATATATGACCAGTATTGTCTGATTTTGAATAGCTCCAAAATTTAAACTCCCTGTTTCCACAGAACAATTTCGATTCCGATTGACAGTCCAGTTCCCCAGGGTGTCACTCAGCCAGTT
>NW_015549302.1:0-805 GCF_001515605.1 Sinocyclocheilus anshuiensis | reverse complement strand
GAAGGTAATTTGGGCAGGGGAATAAAATGGGCCGCCTTCGAGAACTGGTGCACCACGGTCAAAACAACCGTGTTACCCTGGGACGGATGTAAGGCGGAAACGAAATCTAGCGCTATGTGGGACCAGGGTCTCGAAGGGACGGACAGCGGTTGAAGGAGACCCTCCGGGGAACGATTGGAAGTCCTACAACAAGCACAAACCGAGCAGGCCAAAACGAAATCCCGAATGTCACGAGCCATCACTGGCCACCAGAAGCTTTGTTTAACTAATGAAATCGTTCGATTAATCCCCGGGTGACAAGCGACCTTGGAACAGTGGCCCCAGCGGATGACGTCTGACCTTAAACCCTCCGGCACAAATAACAGATCCGGTGGACATCCGAACAGGGGCATTACCCCTTGTAAGGCTGTGCGGACCTTAGACTCAATCTCCCAAGTGATAGTGGAGACAACAAATCTCTCTGGTAAAATTAACTCTGTGTGTGGAGTGTAACTCTGGAGTGGTCTGTCGATCTGAACGGTCAAAAACACGGGACAAAGCATCGGGTTTGGTGTTTTTGGAGCCCGGACGGTACGAGATGGAGAAATCGAAACGACCGAAAAAAAGAGCCCACCGAGCCTGCCTGGAGTTGAGACGTTTAGCCGACTTGATGTACTCAAGGTTCTTGTGATCAGTCCAGACGATAAAAGGCACCCCCGAGCCCTCCAACCAATGGCGCCACTCCTCCAAAGATAACTTAATAGCCAACAGCTCTCTATTACCAATGTCATAGTTCTGTTCGGCGAGGGACAAACGATGAGAAAAA
>NW_015549301.1:0-791 GCF_001515605.1 Sinocyclocheilus anshuiensis | reverse complement strand
CTTGCTATTATTCATCTATTGTTATTCATTTATTTATTATGGTATATGTAACCGTAATTTATTCTATTATAAATCTATTATATACTGTTGTACTCGCTTCGGAGGCCAGCGAGTAAGTGCTGTGCAGGTAAACCTCACTCCCCTGATCTCAAGAGACGCACTAGCGACTGACGCTAGGGGCTGCAGTCTTTAGCCTCCTTGTTAGTGCATCCTGCACATCACCTACCGCTGGCCTCTGTTACACTCACCCCCCTAAATCCTCACTCCCATCCGGGTCACGGCACCAATGTAACCCCTCTCTCCCGGGTCCTCACTGCCGCACCTCGTTCTCTCTCCGAGTGGGTCTCGGGCATGGGAGGTGGACGCACTAAAAAGGAGGCTAAAGACTGCAGCCACTAGCACTCGCTGGCCTCCGTTACACTAGCACAGCACAGACAACTTGCTGCTGCTCCAAGAAACGTTCCACCATATCGTATGAAGAATTCCAGCGAGTGGGTTCATCATGAATGAGTTGGTGGTCTGGAGAGGACAGATCTGTCTGTTTTTTGGCCAGCTGGCGTGAAAGTTTTGGTGATCTTGTGAAGGCAGAGATAGTTTTTCGAAGCCTTGACAGCGCTGCAGACACCCTGTTTATCTCTAATGCCTTATTTACAGCAAGGTGGAGATTACCACTGTAACTGTAAGTTTTACTGGATCCATAAAGGATTATCAGTTGCATTTGTTATTGTTTGTTGTGGAGTCTCAACGATGGTAAATTATTAGTGCTTAAAGATGTATTATTTTGATTTTCT
>NW_015549300.1:318-517 GCF_001515605.1 Sinocyclocheilus anshuiensis | reverse complement strand
CTGATATAGATATCGTACCTCAAAGTGATGGTGTTACTGACCATTACTGAATCGTGCATCGTGCATGCTGCATATTACTGATATTAACTATATGGCTCCGCATTATTGTCCGGGCAGAACTATTGCTCCAGTCACCAAAGACAGATTCACAAATAACCTGCCTGATTTATCTCAACTGCTCTGTGTACCCATAAATACA
>NW_015549300.1:0-147 GCF_001515605.1 Sinocyclocheilus anshuiensis | reverse complement strand
ATACCCATTCTCTCAAGAAAAAAACTCGTAGTCTTGAGCGCAAATGGAGAAAAACTAACTTGGAAGTTTTTCTAATTGCGTGGAAAAACAGTATGTCCAGCCATAGACAGGCCCTAAAAGCTGCCAGGGCCGAGCATATCCACAAAC
>NW_015549299.1:1313-1481 GCF_001515605.1 Sinocyclocheilus anshuiensis | reverse complement strand
GCATTGGCTTTGATTGCTGAACAAGAGTCCTGATGCGGTAGACAACGGAGGCTCTTGATGAGTTCTTTTAGAAGTGAGCTGGAAGTTTACTTTTGGTTCTTCTGAAGATAGGAAAGTCCACAGCGGATCGACAGAGTTACTTGAAGATAAAAACTGCTGGAAAATCAA
>NW_015549299.1:0-385 GCF_001515605.1 Sinocyclocheilus anshuiensis | reverse complement strand
GATGCATTTCACGATCACATAGTGTAGATCATTGTTTGAGGAATAAAGAGCTGATCATTTTGATACCAAGAACGAAACATCTAGAAGATCTTAAAGCAGAGATACACTCATATACCTGAATATAAGCGTTGAGAGTCTAACTAATACAAATAAAGAGTTGTAACTAGGCTAATACAATAGGGAAACATACAAACAACACATGCATATACCAGATACAATTATAACTGATTAATTATAGTCTAAATAAAGAAATGTCTTTATGTGTGTGTGTGTGGGTGTGTGTTATGTGAGCATGTTGTAGTTTGCTGGTTAGCCAGGCCCATTAGTGCCTAGCTCAAGAGGTCATTTACGTCTCTTTGGAATGTGTTTGAAGTTCAATGGGGAG
>NW_015549298.1:613-857 GCF_001515605.1 Sinocyclocheilus anshuiensis | reverse complement strand
TCGCCTTACTTTAGCCCGATTCACAACGGTCAGTTTATAATAATGATTTCTAATTTGAGTGGTACGGGTAGGTTTTTGTGTGAGATTCGAGCATGGCACGGCGTCATTACGTCACTTCTGTAAACATAAAGAAGTTGTCCCGGCTATCTGCAGGTGGCCGATCGTTTATAGCAGGGCTGTCCAAACTCGGTCCTGGAGGGCCGGGGTCCTGCAGAGTTTAGCTCCAGCTTGCCTCAACACACCT
>NW_015549298.1:0-148 GCF_001515605.1 Sinocyclocheilus anshuiensis | reverse complement strand
ATTTATGGTAATGCTTTTTTCCTCAGTTGGTCAGAACAAACGTGGCAGACTTGTTACTTGTTCAGATGGCAATACAGGTGCATCTCAATAAATTAGAATGTCATGGAAACGTTAATTTATTTCAGTAATTCAACTCAAATTGTGAAAC
>NW_015549297.1:613-856 GCF_001515605.1 Sinocyclocheilus anshuiensis | reverse complement strand
TATATTTCAAAGCTAAATCTCATGGACCTGACAGAGACCTGGATCAAACCAGAGGACACTGCTACATCTGCAGCACTCTCCAATAAGTTCTCATTTTCCCACTCCCCCCGTTTGACTGGTAGAGGGGGAGGTACTGGTCTGCTTATCTCTAATGATTGGAAATTTAATCATTTACCATCTCTGAGTATCAACAGCTCCTTTGAATCACATTCAGCCACTATTACCCACCCTCTTAAAATCCAT
>NW_015549297.1:0-455 GCF_001515605.1 Sinocyclocheilus anshuiensis | reverse complement strand
ACTTCAACATCCACCTAGATAAACCTCAGGCTGCAGACTTCCACACTCTGCTTGCCTCTTTTGATCTCAACCGAGTGTCAACTACTGCTACTCACAAATCAGGCAACCAACTGGACCTTATTTACACAGGACACTGCTCCACTGATCATGTGCTGGTAACTCCACTGCACACCTCGGATCACTTCCTCTTCACTCTTAACCTCAACATGGTTCCTGACATAACACATACCCCTCCACATTTTTCGACGTAACCTACGCTCACTCTCACCCTCCCGGCTATCTGCTATGGTTTCATCTTCGCTTCCTTCCCCTAAACTGTTAGCATCTTTTGATGCTAACAGTGCTACTGATACTTTCTGTTCCACTCTTACATCTTTAGACACTGTCTGTCCCTTGTCTTTCAGACCAGTCCGTACCACCCCTTCTGCCCCTTGGTTATCTGATGTTCTCCGCGA
>NW_015549296.1:334-576 GCF_001515605.1 Sinocyclocheilus anshuiensis | reverse complement strand
GGTTACAGTTTTATTTGTTTTTGTTACCTTTGGAGAATAAACTTTTTCTTTGCATCTAATCCTCTGCCTTTGAGTCCTCTGTCTTCCAGGCACTCGTCAATGACGTGCTCAGAGACAGGGTCGACCGTTTTGTTTTTGTTTACCTGGACGATATTCTGATTTTCTCCCAGAACGAACGCGATCATGTCCAGCACGTCAGGCGAGTGCTCCAGCGGCTACTTGAGAATCGTTTATTCGCCAAT
>NW_015549296.1:0-236 GCF_001515605.1 Sinocyclocheilus anshuiensis | reverse complement strand
CCGCCAAAGTAAAAGCAGTTGCAGATTGGCCCACCCCAGATAATCGTAGAGCGGTCCAGGGATTTCTGGGGTTTGCCAATTTTTACAGGCGGTTAATTCGGAACTTTAGTCAGGTCGCCCTTCCTCTGACTGATCTCACCTCCACTAAGAAGCGTTACGGGCGGTCTTCGCAGGCTCAGAAGGCGTTTGAGAACTTAAAGAGTCGCTTCGTTTCGGCTCCCATTTTAACCACACCC
>NW_015549295.1:285-605 GCF_001515605.1 Sinocyclocheilus anshuiensis | reverse complement strand
CACCTCCTCTTCTGTTGGTAGAGCACCTCTTTTCACATTTGTTAAAAAAGAAATGTAGAAATATTGCCCTGTCAACTACCTAAATAGTTAAACAGAGTATTTTAGTTAGTTGACAATATTTTTAAATTTCTTTTTTTTTTTAGTTTTTACATCTAATATTCTATTTTATTTCAGCTTAATTTCATTAACAAAAACATATTTTTTTAAGTTTTAGTTAAAGGGGTCATATGATGCTGCTAAAAAGAACATTATTTTTTTGTATTTGGTGTAATGAAATGTGTTTATGCGGTTTAAGGTTAAAAAAACACATTATTTTCCAC
>NW_015549295.1:0-144 GCF_001515605.1 Sinocyclocheilus anshuiensis | reverse complement strand
GCGAGGTGTGCTGTGATTGGCCAGCTATCCAGTGCGTTGTGATTGGCCGAATACCTCATGCGTGTGACGGGAATGTTACCGGAGCGATGATTCCATATTCCATCAGGCCGGAGCGATGATTCAAAAACATGAAAACCCATTATA
>NW_015549294.1:0-933 GCF_001515605.1 Sinocyclocheilus anshuiensis | reverse complement strand
CTGAGGCTGCCAACAAGAAGATGGCACTTCACCTGAACAGGGAGTCGAACCCTGGAACCTCAGATTAAAAGTCTGATGCTTTACCGACTGAGCTATCCAGGCTCTTTTTGCAGGCCGAAACACCACTCTATTAGAGAGACAACAGTATAGATGGACTGACATGACAGCAAGCTGAGGCCGCCAACAAGGAGATGGCACTTCGCCCGAACAGGGACTTGAACCATTGACCCTCAAATGAAAAGTCTGATGCTCAAGCGACTGAGCTATCCCAGCTCTTTTGCAGTGTATGCCTCTTACGTTTTATATAACAGTAGTTTTCCCACAAGCCGCCCAGAAGAAACTCATTTGCCACACGCGCTATGGGATGAAAACCACAAGCAATTATGGCAGAGAGAAAAAAAGGAAAAACGCCTTAGAAGGCACAATTATCTTCATGGAGAGCGTTACAACAAACTCCAACCGTAGTCGGCAGGGTTTGAACTTGCACGGGGAGACCCCAATGGATTTCAAGTCCATCGCCTTAACCGCTCGGCCACGACTACGCCCGGCTGCTGCCTGCCTGCTCTCTTGTCTGGTGGCGAACAGCACAGGCCAAGCTTCAAACACAAAATCCAGCTGAAGGATGAGGTGAACTACTGCAGCACTAAAACACAAAAAGCGCCAGCAGTGTGTTTCTCCATTTCAGAGGGACTGGACATTTCACATATCTGTGCGAGGGATATGAAAGAAAAACGCATGGCCACTTATCCTCATGGCTGTCAGTACAGTGCGTAATCTGCAGGATTCAAACCTGCACAGGGAGACCCCAATGGATTTCTAGTCCATCTCCTTAACCACTCGGCCACGACTACAGACACAAGCCCTGTTTGTGTGCAACACTGCTGCCTAACCCATAGCCCTAGCCAGCACAGTCACCCAGCGAAGATTGCAAGC
>NW_015549293.1:144-528 GCF_001515605.1 Sinocyclocheilus anshuiensis | reverse complement strand
TTTTTATGGAAAGTAATGCGTTGTGTTACTTTTGCGTTAATTTTTATTCTGGACAGGGCTTGCTTGTTTGTTTTTAAAATAAAAAAGTTCTATTTTTGGCAAATATAAAAGCCTTTTCACACCAAAAGTGAAATGAATAAGCCTCAGGCTGAAGGGAAAGTAAATTTCCGTCCGTACAGTAGAATGCAGAAGAAGAAATTTCAACACACTTAATAAAAAAAGACACAAATGTTTGTCTAAAGTAATTTTTGCGTATGGTTGAACTGGATCATCGAAGGTCAGAAGCAAAGAAATAGAATGAGATTAAATATATAAAGGATATTTGTGTTGTTTAACATTTAATTATTGCAGGTTTGCATCATATTCTGAGTTGCATTATTTTCA
>NW_015549293.1:0-134 GCF_001515605.1 Sinocyclocheilus anshuiensis | reverse complement strand
GGGCTGCACGATAAATCGCATGCGATATTTAATGCGCATCTTGTCAGTAAAGCCATTCTATGAAGGTAGAATGACGTCAAAAAGATTTACATAAGCAGGGTAATATTTGTGGAAGTGTACATAAGACTGTAAGC
>NW_015549292.1:352-523 GCF_001515605.1 Sinocyclocheilus anshuiensis | reverse complement strand
TAAGAAAGAAACTAAATTTTAACACTATCAACCACAAATAATATTTCCATATAATCTAGGCATAATAAAAGTAGAATTACTATACTGTGCACTTACTCAGTATGATTTTCCAGCGAACTCAAAACTGAACGACACGTGTGCCTTTCTTGTGCAATTATGCGAGTGATGTCC
>NW_015549292.1:0-250 GCF_001515605.1 Sinocyclocheilus anshuiensis | reverse complement strand
TCATTACTCCAGTCTTCAGTGTCACATGATCCTTCAGAAATCATTCTAATATTCTGATTTGCTGCTCAAAAACGTCTCTAGGTTACATATGTAACCATGGTTCCCCGAGGGAACGAGACGCTGCGTCGAGATTCGCATTGGGAAATGCCCCTGCGTGACCGCGTTCTGAAGCATGGGTAAAATCAGTCCAATGGAGCAGCGAGATGTCACGAGCAGGGTGACGTGAGCACCAGGAAGTATAAAAGCGCAT
>NW_015549291.1:712-867 GCF_001515605.1 Sinocyclocheilus anshuiensis | reverse complement strand
TCGGAGCTCTGTCCGAAGAAGCCTCAAGACCGGACCATCAGTAAGTTGGTCCAGCATAGGAGACTAATATGCAGGAAATTCTAACCTCAGTCAGGTGGAGAGATGGTGGTTACAGGGGAATTAGGAAGGTGAAGATAAGGGCAGATGTAAGACCC
>NW_015549291.1:0-204 GCF_001515605.1 Sinocyclocheilus anshuiensis | reverse complement strand
AAGGAGGGGAGTCTTAGAGGAAAAAACGGCCTCTTCCATTCCTTCTAAATCTTTATATGGAAAAACAGGAAGAAAGGAAGGCTCACCTGAGCTGGAGGGTTATGCCAGAAAAATAACGTTCATCGAGATGACGTGATTCGCGACGTCACTTTCTTCACGCGCTTCACGGCAAGTAAAGCCTCGCCGTGGCGCGATCCATAATTT
>NW_015549290.1:0-598 GCF_001515605.1 Sinocyclocheilus anshuiensis | reverse complement strand
ATTTAAATTGTTAATCGCTGAAAATATTATCCAGATTATCATCCGGACCACTCCGTTTTAAAAGCCCGCATCATTCAAACGACGATGCACCTCACCATAAACACGGCATGTCGCAATCTGTGACGAAGCATGCGAGGACCAATGAGCGTTCGATTTTACTGCCGTAGTACAGGCGAGGACCAATGAGAGTTCGATTTTACTGCCGTAGTTTTTTGAAGCTGCAAATTTTGAATTTTGAACGAGCACGTCAGCGCCGGCTGTTTATACGCCACGGTCGTTGAGGATAGATGAAGATCGCTGAATAAACGGTTGAATTTGGGTTTGTTCCTCGCAGTCGTATGAATTCAGAAGACTTGGATTACAGTGCACGAATAAAATTGATTCCTTGTAATTATGTTGCGTTTTTGGTGTGTTTTATGGTTCTATTGTCAGTCACAGCATGGCTTTTATGTTCCACGGCAAACAAAATAAATATTTCATTAAAAATGGAACTTAAATAATTACATAAATGTTATTAATTTTGAAGTCTTGTTGAACATTGTATTCTTCAAAAAGTTGACAGCAGAAATCACACAGAACAGACCGAAATATTATTTCA
>NW_015549289.1:0-522 GCF_001515605.1 Sinocyclocheilus anshuiensis | reverse complement strand
CCTTTTATAATGACCCCGTTATAGGTAACCGAAGGACAAAATTCAGTTTTTTTTTTGATGATCTAGGGATAGGTAACCGAAGGACAAAATTCAGTTTTTTTTTTGATAATTATTGATCTAGGGAGTCCAGTGAATATTACTGCAGTGGTTTGATCGAGATTGAGCGAAAAACCTAGGACTAGTTCACAAAAGTAGGTTTTTTAAATAATCTTGAATATTTAATGACCAGTTTGATTCACAGCATTGGTCTTAGAGGCAAAGTTGTTCAAAATGAGGAGATCTATCATATGATATGAAGATCTAGTGTTTTTATGAATATATGTACATTAGTGATGCGCGGATGGCGGTTATATCCGCGTGCGCTGCGGATAATCCGCGGATCGGGTGGGTCGGATAATAAAAAAATGCATTCTGATTATTTGCGGGTGGGTCGCGGGTGGATAAAAGAAATCATTAATGATGCAAGTATTAACTACATTTCTAAATTATGAACGTGTTTTAAATAGGCCACAGAAATTTAAT
>NW_015549288.1:613-1335 GCF_001515605.1 Sinocyclocheilus anshuiensis | reverse complement strand
ACAATAATGCGCTCTCGACATTTGTCATTAAAATAACGCCATAAAGCATGGTATCAGACCAACACTTAACAGAGACTTGAATTTGATAAAAATTCCTAACCCTAACCCAACAGGCTCAGACAGATAGATATACCATACTCTAAAATGAGCTTAAACACAGCTGCTCTACTAACAAATTTATGCCTGGATAGAAACCTGTATCTTATAACTGATAAAAGTAAAATACCAAATATAGCTGCAAGCAGCAATTACGGGGCCAAGCACTCCAGAGGCAAATTGAGGAGTTAAGCATGGCATGGAGCATCAGACCAAATGCAACAATGAGTAATAAAAGCAATTTTAGGATGATTGTAATTGAAATGGCTGAAAAATCATAAATACAACCACTAGTAATATGATTAAATGGCTTATGACTTTTGACCAACAGGTGGCGCTGTAATCAAATCATTTTGGTGTGTTCTGTGTGAAGTGTCAATGGCACACACAAAGTTTGTTGTCGTTGTCAAAGCTTTAAAGAGATATAGCCTCAGAGTCATTTTGGCACCATAACTAAAATTTGTAGCAGCGCTGTACGAAAACGGTTTCATCTATCGACACGGAATCCATAACTTTTTGTCAGCACAGACTGAAGATCATCTGACTCGATTTTGGTGAAAATCGGACCAACGAGTGGCGAGGAGTTAAAAAAAGTAGGTTTTCAACATAAATCAAAATGGCGGACA
>NW_015549288.1:0-367 GCF_001515605.1 Sinocyclocheilus anshuiensis | reverse complement strand
TAAATCAATGGTTTATTACTCTTGACCAATCGATGGCGCTGTTACCAAATTGGTGTGGCGTGGTCAGTGTGAGGTGACAATGGCACATACAAAGTTTGGTGCAAATACGTCAAAGCTTTGCAGAGATACAGCCTCATATGCATTTTGGCATCTTAACCAGCAAATTCGTTGATGCTCTAAACGAAAACCGTTTCGTATATCGACACGAAATCCATCACTTTTTGCCAGCTTGGTCTGAAGATGATCCGAGTCAAATTTGGTGAAAATTGGAATAACGGTCGAGGAGGAGTTCGAAAAAGTAGGTTTTCAACATTAATCATATTGGCGGACAGGAAGTTCAGCCAATTATGGCATAATTGGTATCGGT
>NW_015549287.1:584-821 GCF_001515605.1 Sinocyclocheilus anshuiensis | reverse complement strand
CCGTATTGCGCAAGTGTAAAGCTCTGTTTCGGGGATTACGTCTCTATACATCAGGCAACCCCGGTTGTGTTCCTCTGCAGCCAGATTAAACCTTGTTGTAGCCTATATATGCTCTATTCATTCTTTTTTAGAAACCTCGCACTTTTCTAATCCATTTTAAATGTTGTAAAATTTTAAACAAATTAAGCGCGGTCCACTGCTGCACACGTGCCACAATATCGATACAGGGCCAGCTGT
>NW_015549287.1:0-223 GCF_001515605.1 Sinocyclocheilus anshuiensis | reverse complement strand
GAAACCAACACGGAAGTGACTTAAACTGTAATTCGTCAACTGGCCGCTAGAGGCTGGCTGCAAAAGGGTGTCAATCCCATAGGCTCCCCATGTTAAAATGCCCAACTTTACAGCAGAAAAAAACATGTTTACAGCCTGGTTCAAACAAATATTTTGAATATAAAAAAATTTTTTTTTTTTGCTAATTTTGCCCTTCATGACAACTGTGAGGGGGGTGAATTTT
>NW_015549286.1:0-903 GCF_001515605.1 Sinocyclocheilus anshuiensis | reverse complement strand
TTTTCAGAATTGTGATTTGCTTTGCACTTCTCGGCCACCGTAATACGGGGAAGCTAATGAGATAACAAGAACCTGGTGTGAAACAAGAATCTAACGAGCAGCAAGTTTTTGTTTTACATCACATGGTGGTGTGTGATTTCATGACAGCATTGATAAAGCACAACTCCCTCACACCTTCAGCACTCATACAGTGCATCCCTATATAAGAGCTTTACTACCACTGATCTTCACTGTGGGAACCAGGCACTTCTCACTATACTCCTCCTCTAACAACACCATAACATTTTGGATGCCGTTAGACCCGAAATGATTGACTTGGTCTCATGAGACCAGGGGCCCGTTCTTCGTACCTCGCTTATTACATCTGAGATGATTTGAAAGATTCCAGATCTTCTAATCCTGATAACTGATCTCTGGCTAATTTGGTTCTTCAAACGAATTTGCAAATTTGATTAAAATATCTGGATTAAGTTGTCTAAGATTACTGCGCGTTCTCGTGTTCCCCGAAAAGGGCAGATGTATCGATACTCGAAACCATGTTCAGCAATGCAGCGATTGGCTGGCGGCAAGACAGCAACGTAATGACATCATATAATTAAAAAAGACACCTGACGAAAAACTTGACAAATTTTTGGACTTTTATAAGAAAATGGTATAATAGATAAATGAAATGTGCACTGTTTTTATTTTTATTTAATATTTTTTTACATGATTCCCAATTATTTATATTCACGATTTCTAATATTTGTACAGACTTTACATTTTTATTTCAATGTAGTAATTAGCAATTCATTTAATTTTATATTTGAACAGATTTGTTACGTGACAATGTTAAAGTTCCTTAAGGGTCAAGATCATGTTATCTGCATCTCCTGAGCTCCATCAAGCCACTCCCATAATATC
>NW_015549285.1:963-1202 GCF_001515605.1 Sinocyclocheilus anshuiensis | reverse complement strand
ATGTAACATAAAACAAATGATTACTTTTCGTTAAAATCTTTATTATTGCCAAAAATGCTCACATTTGTGTCTTTTTGTTCGCTCGGGCAGCCATGTTGAGATAATTCATACCCCTTCGTTTGAAGCGTGGTCCCGAAAAATCTTCGTTTGAAGGGCTGTCTGGCCCTTCCCCTACCCCTACCCTTCCAACCAAAAGAGAATTGAGACACCCCTACCCCTTCACGCGAACGCACGAAACG
>NW_015549285.1:0-588 GCF_001515605.1 Sinocyclocheilus anshuiensis | reverse complement strand
GTTACCTCCAACTCCCCTAGAGTTAAACAGTTGAGTTTTACCGTTTTCGAATCCATTCAGCCGATCTGCGGGTCTGGCGGTAGCACTTTTAGCTGTAGCTTAGCATATATCATTGAATCTGATTAGACCGTTAGCATCTCGCTCAAAACTGACCAAAGGGTTTCTATATTTTTCCTGTTTAAAACTGGACTCTTCTGTAGTTTCATCGTGTACTAAGACCGACGGAAAAACTGTATTGACAAAGTAAAGTAAAGATCATACTGTAAGAATACTGTAACATGTTTGATGAATTTACATGCATTACAATTTATTGTAAATGTAATGGTAAAGCATAGTATATATCCTCCACACTTACCGGTTTTCTTGGCGAAAAGCTCGGATGATAGAATTTACAGTTGATCTTTTTAGATTTGGATCAACTAATCTGGCAGCCTCTGCCATAGTAAGGCCTCGGTTCACCACATGATCAACGATGATGGCCCGGACTTCATTAGAGACAACAGTTCTGCCTCCCTCTCTCTGATGACCAACCCTTTGACAGGCCCCATGCCCTCCTCTCTGACCTCTCTGTTGGTGCCCATGCCCTCC
>NW_015549284.1:422-618 GCF_001515605.1 Sinocyclocheilus anshuiensis | reverse complement strand
AATTTTGCTATAAGTTTGATTGCATTATATAATAATTGCTGTTAAAATGCGGACCAGTGTTGCCAAATCTGCGATTGCCGCCAGTTGTTTTTTTATGTCAGCAGGCTGAATACAGGTTGAATACCCCAATAACGTGATATTTAGGCCCTGGAATGTGAATTGTACCAGGAGAACCCCGCCAAAAAAATGTGTATTT
>NW_015549284.1:0-207 GCF_001515605.1 Sinocyclocheilus anshuiensis | reverse complement strand
GCGATTCTTCCTATTGTAAAGTCATGCAGTGTGTAACCTCCTGTCGTCGTTCCATCGTGCAGTGTGAACACAGCAACAACTGAATGCTACCCCAGATAGTCGTTCAGTGTGAAACCAACAGCGATGTGACGTCTTTGAAAATCGTGCAGTGTGAACTCGCCATTAGGCTGGCCACAATAAAAGGCCACTCCAAAATGTGCAGTTTTA
>NW_015549283.1:752-925 GCF_001515605.1 Sinocyclocheilus anshuiensis | reverse complement strand
CACTGCGACGGACCTCGCGCTTAGGGCGACGAAAGTCACAGCGCGAGCCCTGGGTCAGACGATGTCCACGTTGGTCGTCCAGGAGCGCCACCTATGGCTGACCTTGGCGGATATGAGGGAGGCCGACAAGCATCGCTTCCTGGACTCCCCGATCTCCCAGGCCGGCCTATTCG
>NW_015549283.1:320-588 GCF_001515605.1 Sinocyclocheilus anshuiensis | reverse complement strand
CCCTCTCTCGCCTCGTCGCCGAGGGCGCCCTCCTGCGGCCTCCACCTCCGCTCCGGCACGGCCACAGCAGCAGCCTTCACAACGGCCGCAGCGTGGAGCTGACCGCAGGAAAACGGCGCAGCCCGCCTCCGCCCCTGCCAAACCCATGAAGCGCCAGGGCAGGCGGCATCCCTGAGACGGGCGACCCGGAGTTCTGGGATCCTGCTCTTCAGGAGATGGTGACCGCACCACTCCTTCCCCCGGAGGAGGGCCGGGTGGAGAATCCTTT
>NW_015549283.1:0-155 GCF_001515605.1 Sinocyclocheilus anshuiensis | reverse complement strand
CTGGTCCCGCTTGTTCGGTCGCTGGGGGCCTGGTTAGCGCTCCCCAGGCCGTCTCGCTGGCTCATGAGAACCATCAGAATCGGCTACGCGATTCAATTCGCCTGGCGCCCTCTCAAGTTCATGACCATTCGGTTCACCTCTGTGCTGGACAGGGA
>NW_015549282.1:0-1014 GCF_001515605.1 Sinocyclocheilus anshuiensis | reverse complement strand
CTCCTGATGTTTCATGAAGTCAAACAGGTTGTCCCAGTTACCTTGGACTTGCGCAGTCGAATGGTGAATTTTTTTTCCAGGAGTTGGGAGGTAACCAGGCAGGCGATGCTGTGACACTGAGGAAGATGGTGTAGTTTCAGTGGATGTGGATGTGCAAAGCTGCATAGGTTCTGGCTGAAATGAAGCAGTGCCACCTGGAGGGGTGAAGGCAAAGTGCACCCGAGACCTGGGATGGGGACTGCTGAACTGAGTTGGGGTGAAGTGAAAGGTGGGAAACTGAGATGGAGGAACGGGTCTTGGTTGCACAGGTGGCCAGACTGAAGTTGTTATGTCTGGGCGGGGGGTTCAATTTCCACAGATGTCGAAGGTGAAGGAGTGATAGTGGCCATGTTTGTATGGTGTTGTTTGTATGGTGTTGTTTGTCAATGTTGTGTGAATAATCAGTAAATGAGATGGTGACTTGGAAATGACTGTCTGTTTTTGGGGCACCAGGGGATATAAACAACAAACAGAGTACAATTGTTTTTTTCACACAGCACATTCAAAATGCAACATCAAGTACTCAATAATTAGACTTCACTTCAGTTACCCAATTATCTTGGTACCTTTTCCAGCCGATACACTGTTCCCCAATTATCTTGGTACCTTTTCCAGCCGATACACTTCAGTCAACAAAAGCACAAAAAATACAACATTTACTTTTAAGGTTCACAAAAGATAACAATTAACCATAAGGTTTCAATAATTCCTCATCACAAACAATTCATGTTCAAGTGAAATGTTCAGGTGCTAAAGGTTCAAGTGTTTAGGTGTTCAAGTGTTCAATTGATAAATGTCCAAGTTCAGTGATAAATGTTCAAGTTCAAGTCCCTGTTCGAGCGCCACTCTGTAACGGTGGTGGTCGCCCTAGCATAGATAAGCTCTATTAAAGGAAATGTTCAGGCGCGCCCCTTGTCAAAAAATCCTAAGGGATTCCAATAGGAAAATTGTACAGGATTCTAATTGGAATTTCTA
>NW_015549281.1:755-1025 GCF_001515605.1 Sinocyclocheilus anshuiensis | reverse complement strand
CCTTAAACCGAGACGGGCCAGGACCCCTGGGTTGTTCGGGCTCAGGAGAATGGCCCTCGCCTTTATCCAGGTCTTTCAGCAGGTTAGCCTGATATGCCTGGAGCACCACCATCGTGTGCAATGAAGCGACAGCCCGACCTGCTACTGCTGCGTATGCCCTGCCATTCAAGCAAGATGTATCCTGAAGAGGCTTACATGGCAAGGAGGGAGTCTTAAGAGAGGACGTCTCACCCATAGAGAGATAGCTGGCCAGCATCTCTCTATAGGGGC
>NW_015549281.1:421-667 GCF_001515605.1 Sinocyclocheilus anshuiensis | reverse complement strand
TAGAATCGATGGATGCGTGAGGAAAACGGCCTCTTCCATTCCTTCTCGATCTCTGTATGGAGATCAGGAAGAAAAGAAGGCTCACCTGAGCTGAAGGGTTATGGCCAGAAAGATAACGTTCATCGAGATGACCTTGCGACGTTACTTTCTTTGCCCGCTTCCACGGCAAGTAAGCCTCGCCGTGGCGCGATCCATAACTTTCAAAAGCTCATCAGACGCAGGGCAGGAGGATTGGGAAGGCTCAGC
>NW_015549281.1:0-142 GCF_001515605.1 Sinocyclocheilus anshuiensis | reverse complement strand
AACGCCTCGATTATTTCCTGTTTTTATGAAGCCCCTCCCTCAGAAATACGCGATGGGCTGTGATTGGTCAGCTGGCTCAGTGTGTTGTGATTCACTAAGCGCTTCTGAACATCCCACCCCTCAAGCTCAGAATGTGCTCCGG
>NW_015549280.1:0-498 GCF_001515605.1 Sinocyclocheilus anshuiensis | reverse complement strand
CAAAAACTTGTAGTAATTTTCACAACATGTCTTCCAGAGCTGTCCCAACTTTAGGATAAGTGCAAGTGGAAATATAACACAAAATACCTTTTTTTGTAATCCATATTAAGAAAGCCTACTATAACTAGAACTTTCAAGACCCAACTCATATTCTTCTGAAGCATAATGACTCTGAGTCAAAAGCAAACTGAAATTTAATGTTATTCATTCTGCCAATACAGTCTGAATCAAAAATGACGGCACACTACATTACATCAAACATCACTGATCCTTGGATTTCATGATGTCAGTCACGTGGTGTGAAAGAACCAGTATTTGTCTGGGCTGTGTATGCGTTGATCAATGTTCAGATTTAAATTTCATTCCAAAATATTTTACTGCTTCAGAAGACACATTTGTGCTGCTACATTTGCAAAAAATAGCAGTTAATCCAAAAATTAAAAGATATACTTTAAAAAACTTTCAGAAAGTGATGGTTTACATCTCGCATAACACTAA
>NW_015549279.1:0-1280 GCF_001515605.1 Sinocyclocheilus anshuiensis | reverse complement strand
TTTTTTTTGTAATTTTGAGGTGTTCCGTTTCATTTTGGTTTTAGATATTTATGGTTTTGTCCTGCTTTTCAAAAAAAAAAAAAATCTATTACAAAACAACAATTAAAAAATATTTACTTAACACTGAACATTTTTTTAACATTCTATCAGACATTACCCTTTACTTCACTACATTTTTGAATGAGTATCTGTACTCTTAACTCCACTACATCTGAAATGAGTGTTGCAGTTACACATTACATTTTGCATGGACCTAGCTTTTTCTGCAGCAGTTTATTTCTGCTGCTTGTTAGCCCCCTGTATGTATATATAGCCCTAGTTTTTCCTTTAGTTCCTTGTGAGCTGTTGAATGTAATGGTTGTCTGTTTGCCAGTCATTCTGTTCCCTTTGGTTTATGGCTTACTGTTTGTTCTAGTTTTTCCATTAAATACCTGCACATAGATCATTGCCTATGCCTGTTTTCCCAAGTTTCTCCACAACGTTACAGTTTTTCACTGGCATGTCTCTTTGACTAGTGCAAGTATAAGTAAAATACTTAATTACTGTTAAAATCAGATACTCTAAGACTTTTACTCAAGTTGTTTTGGAATTGGTGACTTGCAATGTGTAGCCGAGTAATTTTCACTGTAAGGTATCTGTACTTTTACTCAAGTATGGTTTTTAGTTACTCTTTACACCTCTAGTTAATGATTTATGAATGAAAGTTATTATAAAGTGTTACCTTATGATTTTTCAATGTTTTTGAAAGAAGTTTATTATGCTCACCAAGTCTGCATTTATTTAAATTACAGTAAAAAAATAAAGAAAGATTGAAAGAAAGAAAATGATATAGGAAGGCATCAAGGCACGTCCGAATTCAATGTTAGATTCAGTTCCTCTCCTGAGATGCCTTCATCTGGCTGATTTTTGAAGGCAGCATAGATGTATAAATCTATGAAAAATAAAGATGGCGTCTGAAAGTTGCGGTCGGTGGTCAGTTTGTGTGTAAATGTATGTTTTTGATCAACGTTTTCCACTTTTGATGTCATTTCAAGCAAGAAATTAATATTGCAGTAATGACATATTCACTTAGTTATCACCAAAGCTCTCTATATTTTGCTGTAGATCATTAAACCGTTACGCTGCCTCAGAGGCCTGTCCGAAATCAGTTTCGTGAGGTGCCTTTGTGCAAAGTAATTGCCTCATAAGGCATCGAGGCAGCAAGTCAGCTGCCTAAGTTTTCAAATGCAGCCCTCGACTAATTCCAGTACAGAACCTATAGGATGTTGCACATGCGCGAC
>NW_015549278.1:1962-2160 GCF_001515605.1 Sinocyclocheilus anshuiensis | reverse complement strand
GGTAAAGTAGTAAAGACAGCTTTTTTCCACCTGCGTAATATCTCTTGTATTCGATCCTCTCTTAGTCAGCAGGATGCTGAAACTGGTACACATGCCTTTGTCACATCTCAACTAGATTACTGTAATTCACTTCTATATGGCCTATAATATCAAACGACTACAATATGTTCAAAACTCTGCAGCTCACTTGATTACCAC
>NW_015549278.1:0-1564 GCF_001515605.1 Sinocyclocheilus anshuiensis | reverse complement strand
ATGGATGGTTAATTCTACACAGCAGATTCAGTGACGTTAGAGCTGATCTGCGCCTCACTGCACGCGTCTGCGGCGCGTTACGGCTCCACTGCCACCAGAGCTGATCGCGGCCACTCTAGTCAGTGCTTGTGTTTATCAGCCAGCCGCGGCACGTTTCTAAAGCGGCTCTGTGCGCTGCTTGGTTAAAAATAGTCTTTTGTGAGTTGTCACAGCTTGGAGGACGGAACAAAACCTTGTCGGAGCCGTAAGGAATAACGGTAACATAATACGTTGATCGTGGGCTGCTTTTAAATTAACGTTTATTTATAAAACAAAATATCTTCTTTGGCCATATTAGCCTACTCGATAGCATTAACACAGGCTTTACTCCTTTCAAACTTTATCTGGAATGTCACCGTTTCTGTCACTGCAACTTCCCAATATTTGAGTCCTTAATACGGTTACGTTCACACACAGTACGGTTAATTACGGGCGTGACAACCGCATTCTGTAACCGAACTCACACCCGTAAATTTTCAGGACTCATAACCGCATTCTCGGAAAACGTCTCCGGTTACTATCGTAACCTCGGTTCCCTGAGAGCGGGAACGAGACATTACAGAGACATTTCTCTGTTATGGGAACTCCTTCCCTTCCAACCTTTCCTGAAGTCCTATTGGCTCCCGCCAGTCCAAATGACTGGCCAATTGACGCGAAGTATGCAAATCGCATGCAAATACTGATGAGCTCGAGCGGCAGTATAAAATGCGGTGCACGCGACAATTACGTCAGAATCTGATACTGAACGCCGCTTAGCTGGTCTAGCAGCGAACACTGCGAACTCCGTGGTTCCCGCTCTCAGGGAACCGAGGTTACCATAGTAACCGGGGACGTTCCCTCTCGAGCTTTCACGAGACATCACGGAGACATTTCTCCATTATGGGAACGATATTCAATCCCGCCGTGAGAGAGGCTACGAGCAGCCTGTACAAGTCACATACTCAGCGAAGATAGAACACACAATTCCCACAACCAATAGCGACGCTTGTTAGGTGGGCGCGCAGCTGATAGGTGGAGGTAAGCCAATGAGCGTCTAAAGGCCAGGTATACGAAATTTGCATATCTGGTCAGTAATAACGTAGGCTGCGCTGAGAACAGGGCAGTAGCAACAACAGTACTGTAAGGGGCTGCACAGACATAACTGTGTTTAGCAGCATATCACATAACATGATAATGGTAGCACGAAGGGAATCAGACATGAATAACAGCAAGCTGCACAGAGTACAGGGCAGACAACAACAACAATAGCATAGAGGGCTGCGCAGAGTAACTACTGTGCGAGCACACAAACACACATGAATAGAGGTAGCATAAACGTGAATCAGTCACTCACCGGCAGCACTTGGGAGGCTAAGGACTGAGCGTCCAGCTTGTAAAACCTGGCGAAGGTATTCTGAGAAGACCAGCCGGCTGCAAAGCATATATCTTGAATAGACATACCTCTCGACCACCCAGGGCGAGGCGATAGCTCTTGTTGAGAGGGCCCTAATGTGCAAAGGGCATTCCAAACCTTGGCTCGTATAAG
>NW_015549277.1:0-487 GCF_001515605.1 Sinocyclocheilus anshuiensis | reverse complement strand
CAAATTCGACGGAAACCCCACGAAGTGTAAGGGATTTCTGTTGCATTGCTCCATGTTTGTCAACCAACAGCCTGCGATGTACACCACTGATATCAGCAAGATCTCCTTCGTATGTTCACTCCTAACTGGGAAGGCGTTGGAGTGGGCCCCGGCAGTATGGAGGGAGGATGGATCAGCTTTTCCCACATTTAGTACTTTTCTCCGACGCTTCCGAGAAATATTCGAACATCCTGAAGGAGGTAAAGATGCGGATGAACAATTGCTCGCCTTATCTCAGGGCAGAAATACCGCAGCTGAGTATGCCTTGTCATTTCGCACCCTCGCCGCTCAGACTGATTGGGTTGAAAGCACGTTGAAACTGCTCTTCCGCAAGGGACTCAGCCCAGAACTCCAATCGGAACTGGCCTGCAGGGCGAGGGGAGAACGCTCAACCAATTCATACAACTGGCTATTCAAATTGACAATTTGATTCGTTCTCGTCGCCCTA
>NW_015549276.1:0-834 GCF_001515605.1 Sinocyclocheilus anshuiensis | reverse complement strand
TACAGAAAGTAAACGAGGGACACGCTCGTTTCTTTCTTGTGCGCTTTAAAACGACTTATTTTGTCTCGGTGGACAAAATTAAAAACGTTTTTCTGCAGTTCAGTTCTTTAAAGAACAACTCGAGTTTCACTTTCACTCATTCAACACGCTCTGATACACAACAAAAGTATCCAGTGCCACAACAAATCTGTTTCTTTTGTCTTTTATCTATTTTTCCGGATAAAAATAGACAAAAATCATAATATTGTCTTGGGTCATTAATTTCTCAGTCGAATCTTTGCCAGCTTATTTTTCTCCACCAGATGTAGATAACTTGACTACTTAAATTTGTAAGGGAATTAATTATTATTAATTCATTCAGGTTTTGATAGGACTCGGATCTGAAAATCCGAAGTTCACCTGATTAAACCGATTTCAAATTTGTTATGTTACACTTTAAATCAAGGATCGTCCAGCGAGCCGTGACCTCAGTATATTTTAACAAATTGACTATGTATTCAAGCAACGGTCGTCCAGCGAGCCGTTGACCTCAGTATATTTTAACAATTTGAATATTTGTATTTCCCTGGCCACGGGTTAATACGTTCTTTGATAAGTAAGCTACGAGCTAGGGTAACGTGATCTTGGCAAGGTTTGACTTTAAAATTATACGACACCAGACAATGATTCTTTATAAATGAAACACGAATTTATTGGCTATTCTAAATTACATTGACCTAAGCTAAGACATACACATACACACACACACATTCAGTTCTGATGAATGAAAATGATGTTAACGGAGTTCTAAGGAAAGCCCAAAGTTTTAGCAAGATATTCGCTACAGTTCTCTTA
>NW_015549275.1:0-863 GCF_001515605.1 Sinocyclocheilus anshuiensis | reverse complement strand
TATCTTATTTTCATGAATGTATTTTGTAAGAATACAAATAGTTAAGAGAATAAACATGTTTAAATTGTATACTGTGCACCAAAGATTTTTTTTCCAAGATATTGTTTTTAGCAAAAATCACACAAGAAACTTAATGACACACTGTGACTCTGGCAATGGTCTGTGCAATGTCAAAAGAGAGCGGAGACACTTCATTCAGATCTGTGTGACCACATTTGGAGGTGTTGGCAGGCACAGACAGAGCTGAAATACACCAGCAGGCCGTCTGAGGATAGACTGAACTGATTAAAAAAGCGAAAGAGAATCTTCAAATCAAGTAGGGCTCAGGGCTCAACAATAAAGGCTTTTTTCTGCTGGCCTGGTCGGAATAATAGTGGCAGATTTTTACTGCCACT
Organism: Sinocyclocheilus anshuiensis; assembly: GCF_001515605.1. Taxonomy (NCBI): domain Eukaryota; kingdom Metazoa; phylum Chordata; class Actinopteri; order Cypriniformes; family Cyprinidae; genus Sinocyclocheilus; species Sinocyclocheilus anshuiensis. The sequence continues at coordinate 468 of NW_015549275.1, read as the reverse complement.
GCCAACATTTTTACTGGCTCAACATATATATACTGTATGTATAAATATATTTTTTTAAATATATATTTTAATTCTATGACAGCTAAAAATTCTAGACACACTTTAAATTCTAGTTTTTGTTTGTTCATCAGAATAGATGTGGATAAATTTAAATTCGATTGTGAATTGGTAATAGGGATGCACCAGTATCGGCCCGATACTGCGATCCTGTACTCGTACACATACTCATTAAAATGCTCTAATACCAAAAAGCAATACCACACAGCATGTGAACAGTGCTGTGCCCAGACAAAGAAACAGACAACAGACAGCAGAATGGAGTTATTAGAGATTAAGGATGTCTACGAAGTATATGTATGCAATGAATATAATGTTAAACATTCAATATTAACGCTTGTATAGCTGATGTGCGCGAGCTGATGTGCAAAGCACGCTGAGTGGATTGAGCGCACGGCGGCGCAGATGTGC
>NW_015549274.1:243-940 GCF_001515605.1 Sinocyclocheilus anshuiensis | reverse complement strand
TTTGGATGATATTATGCACTGTAGATGATGATAACTTCAAACTCATTGCAATTTTTCTCTGAGAAACTCCTTTCTGATAATGCTCCACTATTTTTCGCCGCAGCATTGGGGGAATTGGTGATCCTCTGCCCATCTTGACTTCTGAGAGACACTGCCACTCTGAGAGGCTCTTTTTATACCCAATCATGTTGCCAATTGACCTAATAAGTTGCAAATTGGTCCTCCAGCTGTTCCTTATATGTACATTTAACTTTTCCGGCCTCTTATTGCTACCTGTCCCAACTTTTTTGGAATGTGTAGCTCTCATGAAATCCAAAATGAGCCAATATTTGGCATGACATTTCAAAATGTCTCACTTTCAACATTTGATATGTTATCTATATTCTATTGTGAATAAAATATAAGTTTATGAGATTTGTAAATTATTCCATTCCTTTTTTACTCAAAATTTGTACAGTGTCCCAACTTTTTTGGAATCGGGTTTGTAAATAAAACATCTAATAGGGAAACGTGTGATCATTGTCAGGATGAGAAATCGGTTGAGCATTTATTGTATCATTGTCAAAAGTATATCACAGAAAGAGAAATATTAAAGGGGTCATATGATGCTATTTCAAGTTTTCCTTTCTCTTTGGAGTGTTACAAGCTGATTGTGCATAGATAAGATCCCTAAAGTTGCAAAGACTAAAGTCTCAAA
>NW_015549274.1:0-154 GCF_001515605.1 Sinocyclocheilus anshuiensis | reverse complement strand
AGTCAACCACGCCTACCTAAAATGGCTCGTTCTAACACGCCCCCACATGTCTACGTGACGATGTGGGAAGATTTGCATAATGCGCCCAAATGTGCACGCAAACAAAGATGGCGTAACTTTTATTCTCGCTGTAGTATTGCTGCTGCCGCCATGT
>NW_015549273.1:591-838 GCF_001515605.1 Sinocyclocheilus anshuiensis | reverse complement strand
ACCACAGCGGTGTGTGTGGAGCTGCCTCCCCGGAACGGGCAATGGTGGGCTCCGCCGCCTCGGGGGCACTGGGAGTGGACACCGCCACTTCGGGAACATCGTGAGCGGGCACCGCCACTTCGGGAACCTCGTGAGCGGGCACCGCCGCTTCAGGAACATCGTGAGCAGGCACCGCAGCTTTGGGAACATCGTGAGCGGGCACCGCCGCCTCAGGGAAACTGAGAGCGGCCACCGCCGCCTCCGGCGC
>NW_015549273.1:0-578 GCF_001515605.1 Sinocyclocheilus anshuiensis | reverse complement strand
GCACCGCCGCTTCGGGAACATCGTGAGCGGGCACCGCCGCTTCGGGAACATCGTGAGCGGGCACCGCCGCTTCGGGAACCTCGTGAGCGGGCACCGCCGCCTCGGGGAAACTGAGAGCGGCCACCGCTGCTCCGGGAACATCGCGAGCGGGCACCGCCGCTCTGGGAACATGGCGAGCGGTCACCGCCGCCTCGGGAGAACTGTGAGCAGGATCTGCAGCCAACTCCATCCTGACGGCTGAGCCGCTCAACTGCAGAGCCAGGTTGACGTAGTACTCCAGCGCCTCCTCGGGGTGCCAGAATGGCATAAGAGATTTGAAGGTCTCGGTTAGGCCACCCCAGAAACAGACCATTGAGCAGGTCCTCTCCGTCGCCGACTGGCGAGCCACTCCCACGAAGTCCCTGGCGTAATCCTCAATGCACCGGTCTCCCTGGCGGACATTGAGGAACTTTCCTGCTGGACCCATGCTTGGCGGATTATTCTGTCACGGCGCGGTTAGGAAAAACACCGTGTAAACAGGGGTCTGGGTCCACGTGCAGGTTTTATTAAACGCAGGGGAAAAACAAAAGGAAAAAACA
>NW_015549272.1:738-895 GCF_001515605.1 Sinocyclocheilus anshuiensis | reverse complement strand
CATTGCATACGTATTCATACCCTTATCTGGGACAGTTGAAATTTAACTCCGGAGCATTCATATTGATTGTAGATGTTACTACACTTCGAGAGAAGTTAACCTGTGGCAAATTCAATTGAATGGGTATGATTTGGAAAGGCACACACATCTTAATAAA
>NW_015549272.1:0-638 GCF_001515605.1 Sinocyclocheilus anshuiensis | reverse complement strand
ACTGAGGTCAAAAGAACTGCCTGTAGAGCTCAGAAACAGGTTTGTGTCAAGCCACACATCGGGGGAAGAGTTCAGAAAAAAAAATATCTGCTTCATTGAAGGGTCACAGAAGCATGTAGTCTCTGTTACCTTTAATGGAAGAAGTTTGATACAACCAGGATTCTTCCTAGAGCTGACCTCCTGGCCAAACTGAGCAATCGATGGAAAAGATCCTTGGTTAGTGACCAATAAACTGACGGTCATGCTAGTTTCGCTCCATGATCATATATGGAGTGGTGACCAAGAAGCTGATGGTCACTCTAGTTGAGCTCCATGATCATATATGCAGATGGGAGAAATCTACAGAAGGGCAAACACACTGCAACCCTCCACCGTTCTGGACTTTATGGCAGTGTAGCCAAACTCAATCCTCTCCTCAGTGTAGACACACAAAACCCACTTGAAAAAAACAACAACAAAAAAAAACAAGCACCTATAGGACCCTCAGACTGTGAGAAATAATATTCTCTGGTCTGATGAACCTCAATTCTAAGCATCATGTTTGAAGGAAACCAGGCACTGCTCCTCACCTGAAGAGTACCACCCCAAAAGTCAAGTGTGCTGGTAGCAGCCTCATGCTGTGGGGCTGTTTTTCAGTG
>NW_015549271.1:0-575 GCF_001515605.1 Sinocyclocheilus anshuiensis | reverse complement strand
GCCAAACCAAAAATCAATATTATAATTTCAATTATGACATTTCATAAATAAACTTAAAATTTATTTCAAAATAAAATAAAATTCAACACCTAAATAATTAAAATTATGCTCCAGAATGTATTTTCCCCCTGTGCATATCCACTGCTGCTTCCAAACCCAAAACACCAAACTTTGCCTCTGACACTGTTCAGCAATTGGCAGAACTAATCCAGAATGGTCTTACCTGGGGAGGGAGACGCTTAAACATCCAACTACGATGTGTTACCTGTGATGCTCCAGCTAAAGCTATGGTAAAGTGTGTAAAGCAGTTTTCTGGATACTATGGGTGCGATAAATGCGACCAGAGGGGATCTTGGAATGGTCGGATGACATATCCCGAAACAAATAACCTGACCATGAGAACAGATCAATCATTCAGGGAATGCTGGCAACCTGAACACCATCAAGAAGAGGAGATCTCACCCTTCTCTGTCCTGCCGATCGACATGATCAAATCCTTCCTCATAGATTATATGCACCAGAGGTGTCTTGGGGTAATGAAAAAGCTGCTGCTCTTGTGGACAAGAGGGAGAACA
>NW_015549270.1:0-519 GCF_001515605.1 Sinocyclocheilus anshuiensis | reverse complement strand
ACTGCAGCTGTCTTCTAGCCAGGTTTCGTTTAGAAACATAAAATCTAGGTTGTTTGTGGTTATTAAGTCATTGATTAGAAATGATAAATTTTTTAGTGAGCGAATGTTTAAAAATGCTAACTTGATGGCATTGCATTTTGTCTCAAAAGCAATATTAGTTTGATGCATAACAGGCCGCAGATTAGATGAGTCAGCCGTACGGCTTGAGAAGGCCTTAGACTTTCTATGACATGATAAAACAGAAGTAGAGAAAACTACAGGCACACTGGGTTCCCGCTTGTTCTGTAAACATTTGTGAATGCTGCTGCTATTATAGCGAGGACCCGACACATATCACTGAGAGCTGTTATCAGTTGTTTTTGGTTCACCTACAGCAGATGGACAGTTTGGGCCCTGGCGTTGTGGCAGCGGCCGGAGAGCTCTCACAGGAGGAGGAGGACGAGCTTGGCCCACTGGCTTTGGTGGTTGTGGGGTCCGCCGTTTTTTAGTTGATATCTGGGGGCTTGCAGCGAAAGAGTG
>NW_015549269.1:1166-1303 GCF_001515605.1 Sinocyclocheilus anshuiensis | reverse complement strand
TCCCAGCAATACAACTATAACTTAAGAACAAGCATGTTCCCAATAACAGCCAGGTGAACAAGCATCAAGCATATTTCCAATACGACTAGACAGCTTAAGAACAAGCATGTTCCCAATATGACTACAGCTTTTAGAAC
>NW_015549269.1:407-994 GCF_001515605.1 Sinocyclocheilus anshuiensis | reverse complement strand
TGTCTGATACAGGAACAGAATCAACGCTGAACTGACGGCTGCATATGAAACTGGAAAATGCTGCCTTCGGAAGACACATTTCAAGGTAGGAAGTCATCGAGACATGTCGAATCCAAAATTAGCTTCAATTCCTGCTTCCTGAGATACCTCATCTGGTCGATATTAAAAGGCAGAACAGATGTATCCTTTGCTGCCTTGATACCCAACAATCCTGTGTTCTATCCGGTGATGGTTTAACAAATAATTAATTGAATATTTGCTTAGTTATCACCAAGCCCGTTCAATTTCTTGTATATCATTGAACCATTAAGCTGCCTCAGAAGCATGTCCGATATCAGTTTCATGAGTTACCTTCATTAACAAACGCTGCCTGCGAAGTCATTGGTGCATGTCAGGCAGCATGGCAGGAGCCTAGGTTTTCGGATGCAGATGACTTCAACTGAAAAACGACCATTTACCATTTTCTCTTGGAGCTGCGCCGCAGCAGAATTGATTCCGTTTGCACCATGGTCGGTTATTTCCTGCTGCTTAAATCTGTGCTGTAGTGCTATAAAAATTAGTCTCGCGTAGCCAGACATTCAGACTGA
>NW_015549269.1:0-228 GCF_001515605.1 Sinocyclocheilus anshuiensis | reverse complement strand
CACAGACATTTGATGCAGTTTTACAGCAGTTCTTATATGACCGGGATCTTTGATCGCTGGGGCTTCTCCATCTTCCAGACACTGTGCAAATCCAGTGTCAGAATATACCTTGCTATAAAACATTCGTCACCAAAATGACGGGAACAAACAAACAAACAAACAAACATGCTTGAGAAACTCCGCTGCTGCCCCGGAAAAACAAATTGCATCCACTGTTCACACAACACT
>NW_015549268.1:0-634 GCF_001515605.1 Sinocyclocheilus anshuiensis | reverse complement strand
CGAGGAAGTAACGGCTGTAGAAGCCTGACTCGCTCTGAGCTGGCGAAACATCTCTCCAGCTCCTTTTGTCAGAAAATTCATCACCTTGGAGCGCAGGACTTGAGTGTCCTTGCTCTGCACTAAGATGGGAACCATGCCACTGAATCGCGGGGGTCTTCGAGCAAACTGAAGTGAGTAACCTCATTTTATAATCCCCAAAACCCAATCTGACACTCTGGGGATGGCCTGCCAGGACTCGGCCCACGTAGCAAGTGGTTGGATTGGTTCGAGCAGTGGGCCACCAAATGGGGATCCGACGCTTGTAATGAGTGTAAGAGGACATTTGCTCTCTTTTTGAAAATGTTTGTGTTTTATTTTTCTTGCGTGGAAGAGGAAATATGCTCTCTTTTTGAAAATGTTTGTTTTATTTTTCTCGCTATAACAGCGGCTGTTTGTGTGGGTGCTTTTAAAACGGGCCCAGTATTCACAACAGTTTTTGTGACAAAAATACTGCCACCGGGACCCGGAACAGAACGGAGTGTTTGGGGTGTGGTCCGGCAATGGCGAAACTTTGCCCCCTCCTCTTCCTATCCAGAAGATCAGGACGACGCCCAGGGCTGGACTGGGACAAAAAATCGACCCTGGCATTTTTTGG
>NW_015549267.1:568-791 GCF_001515605.1 Sinocyclocheilus anshuiensis | reverse complement strand
AATACTGTTTTTGTGTCACGGAATGTAGTTTTAAGAGTTTTTTTTTAGGTGAGAATGTACTTGTTTAGACTTCAAATACGCGGTTTGTTAATAACAATAACTCCTATTTGAAAATTTGCTTCAACTTTTTTGGAGATGTGAGCTCCAGGACGTCAGCGGCCGTTCATCGCTCATTAACCCACCAAGAGCAGCCTTACCTCGGCCAGATCTTCTGGAATTTGCT
>NW_015549267.1:0-425 GCF_001515605.1 Sinocyclocheilus anshuiensis | reverse complement strand
GCAAATAGTTTTGGCTGAGGGCAAAATCTCATCATGTTATATTTTGTGCAACTTCAAATCAGAATGCTGCCTTTGTACTTTTGACTGAATTGCCTATAACAACTTTTATGATGGCTGTTGTTGTTTATTAAATATTATTATTCAATATATTTTATATAAATAATAGTAGTATTTAATAGTAGTATTTAGTACTGCAAAACGGTCACAATAAATATACTTTTATATATTTTATTGAAGTATTATTTATGTATTAATTTGAAGTATTTAATTTTAATTAATCTTAAGCTCAAAATATACTGCATGATTTTAGCAATCCTATAAGATCACTGCATGTCACACTGTGCGACATGGGTCTAATAAACTTGGCTACGACATGTTTGTAGACCAGGGGTGTCCAAACTCGGTCCTGGAGGGCCACTGTCCTG
>NW_015549266.1:0-1835 GCF_001515605.1 Sinocyclocheilus anshuiensis | reverse complement strand
AGGGGGTCTGAATACTTTCCGTACCCACTGTATATATACTTTTTAAAATATTAATTTATCTGCCAAAGTTCTTTACATTTATGTACATTATGGAAAATTGTTAACTAATGCAACCTCTGTCAGCCCGTCAGTCTGATGAAATAGAAGAATATAGTATGGTGGATTATTATTAGTAAAGGGAATTATTGATTTAATTTTGACTTCTTGTTCTTTAACATTAAATTTCATTCATTTTATATTTATGTGATTTGTTTTCTCCATTAAATTCACATCTTTAAACGAGCTGATGAAATTATCTTTCTTTTGTGGAAACCACTTTAATAGTTAAAAATATTACGACTATTCTAATGCAATGAAAATGATGTCAGGTTCTGTATTAAGAAAAGACTCAAGAGCAGAAATGTTGAACAGAAACTTTATTGAAAGGCAAGTAACACAAGTAGTCCCAAACCGAACACCAGTCAGCTAGAAGAGGTATGAAGGGATAGTCAGGGCCAGGCAGAAGTCAATCTAAAACATAGCGAAGGTACCAGTGGTGACTCAGATAGCAGCAGTAGGAAGTCCAAGAAGACAACCATATCTGAGAGAGAATCAAACATTTGCCCAGCAAACTGGGCAAAGATACAACATAAACCCAAACTGGACAGGACAGGAGACAGACTGAACAAGCATGAAAATAAGAACCACAATTCGTATATATTTTACGTAAAATGTGGTTCTATAAAACGTACATTTATTTACGTTTTTACAGGCACTAAAACGTACAATACTGACATTACTTTAAACCTTAAAATAAATAACATTTCTGCAATCGTTTAACCTTTACTTGTCATGTATTATTTACTTTGATTGTCATGGGCCACAAGCGGCGTTTTCTCCGACATGCTGTGACTGACAATAGAACTATAAAATACACCAAAAACTCAACATAATTACGAAATGAATACGTTTTATTCATGCACTGTAATCCAAATCTGCCGAATCCATACGACTGTGAGAGACAGACACAAATCCAAGCCTTTATTTGGCGATCTTCATTAGGGATGGGCGGATCGATCCTTAAGTATCGATACTTTCGATACTGATGTTGTATCGAAAGGATCGATCCTCACATAAAAATATTGCTTCTAAAGTGCATTTTTTAAACATTAATTTTATTTATCAAGAAATTCAGTCCATAACATATGCTTCTAAGTGGAAAAATAGACTATATTAGCGAATAATTGTGTTGGATAAAACCATTTCTCCTGCTCATCGGAACACACGCAAATGATAAAAACAGACTTGACATGTACATGTTGTAACGGATCAGCCGTTGTTGTGTTATTTCGTGAAATAGCATTAGGATTTGGTTGTGTGTTCTGTCTTTGTCAGACTTTGACAAACTGTCTTTGTCTTAAGAAAGAAAGTCAAACAGTCTCATCTGCTATCAGAATATTCAGTCTGTCTTCATCATGAAATAATGAATTCAATCTGGAGAATGTGTGTTGTGTTAGACAGGGTGCTTCATGACCCAAAGTTCATGAAGTCTTCATCTTATTCCATGTCTTCATCTTATTGACCGTAACTAGTATTTAGGCTGACCAGGACTATAGGCAAGGCAAGGCATGTTTATTTATATAGCACATTTCATACAAAATGGTAATTCAGAGCGCTTTACATAAAAGGAAGTAAAATAATCATAAAAAAATTATAATAATCACAACAGTAAAACAAGGAATTAAAGAAATATTTAAAATAATTTAAAAATTGATTTAAAATTAATTAAAATAGTTAAGAATAAAAAATGGTTATACATAAAATATAGTGCAATCAGTTCGGACATCGCACAGTGC
>NW_015549265.1:0-506 GCF_001515605.1 Sinocyclocheilus anshuiensis | reverse complement strand
CCAGTTATGCTCATCAACCATAACTCCTTCAAAAACAGCTAGAAAACTTGGAGTTGTGATTGATGATAAGCTGAATTTCGCAGACCACATTGCTATAACTGCCCGGTCCTGCAGATTTGCTTTATACAACATTAGGAAGATCAGGCCCTTTCTTTCAGAACATGCAACACAACTCCTTGTTCAAGCTCTTGTTCTATCCAGGCTGGACTATTGCAATGCTATCTTGGCAGGTATTCCATCCACTTCTATCAAACCTATACAATTAATCCAAAATGCCGCTGCAAGATTAATCTTTAATGAACCGAAAAGAACGCATGCCACACCTCTGTTCATCAATTTGCACTGGCTACCAGTAGCTGCTCGCATTAAATTCAATGCATTAATGTTTGCCTACAAAACCACCACTGGCTCTGCACCCCTTTACCTAAATTAGTTACTTCAGAGTTATGTGCCCTCTAGAACAGGGTGTCAAACTCAGTTCCTGGAGGGCCGCAGCCCTGCAGAGT
>NW_015549264.1:0-1261 GCF_001515605.1 Sinocyclocheilus anshuiensis | reverse complement strand
TTCGAATTCTTGACCGTTGTTTTGTTTTGATCTCTCCGCTGCGCTCCCGTGTGCGTCACTTCTGAGCGGCGCATGCGCAACGCCGACCTCCATACGTCATCCGCCCGGAACTGCTTCTGTTTACAACAGTGAGCGCAAGCTAGATTCAAGTGATTATTACGTTTTGAATATGGATATTTTTCTTACAAAAATCCATGGATTCGCTACAGAAGGCCTTTGTTCACACCCTGGAGCCGTGTGAGACACTTTTTTTAATGGATGGGTGATTTTTATTTAAGTTCTTTTGGACTGAAGCAATGTAACACCCGCTGAGTGGCATTAAACATCTTGAAAGATCAAAGACAATTTTTAATATAACTCCGACTGGATTCGTCTGAAAGAAGAAAGTCATATACACCTAGGATGCCTCGGGGGTGAGTAAAACGCAGCCTAATTTTCATTTTTGGGTGAACTAACCCTTTAATACAAAGTGGCAAAATTAGTTTTATTTTTTTCTCTCTATATTATTTTTGTAGTATATAGTTATGACTCCAGAATTCACTTAACAGGACTAAAAATTATAAATTTAAAAATTATAATGATCACCTAAATCGTTTAGTTCCTAAGTCAAAAGAAGAATTCATGTCTTTAGGTTTAAAGTGGAACAGGTGCAGTTTTACAGGTAAACATGAGGTGGCGATGTTACACTTTGAGAGTGGATCTGGCAACCGCTCAAATGCAGCAGCAGATGGGATGACAGGAGCAGTACCTTCACCAGTTGCACATCCTGTCTGATCAGCTGGCTCTGAGATAACTGATCATGGTTCACTATCCAGGAATGTCTGAGAACAAGAGGTGCCGTCAGCCGCTGATGGGGGTCCACATGCAGCATTTTAGTTACAATGTCCTGTTCAAAGATGACAAAAATGACTTTGAGGCTGAAATCATTTGAAACCAAACTAAGATGATTTAAAGAATGATGTTTCTTCACAGCTGCTAAAGACTGAATACACATTAGACTGAATGCACATTATTTCTATGGCTGGGCGAAGAGTGTGTTATCAGACTAGTTTTCCAAACCTTCCTTGTCTCAATATGGTAGCTAATAAGTTGATTTCTATAAATCTCTTCTGTTTGAATCAAATAAAACAATTCAAAAGTATTTGGTTGTGTCACCACTCAGAAATAATCATGGCTCTGCATGGGTTTTATTGCCTTTTTATTGCCTAAATAATCTGTCTACACTGCTGCCTAGTACTGTGAACTGTAATATTGATATACA
>NW_015549263.1:752-892 GCF_001515605.1 Sinocyclocheilus anshuiensis | reverse complement strand
GAGATCAGAGGACTCGAGGCTATGTAATAGCATCCTGATCCACCAATTAGCATAAGCTTCTCTGTCCGGAGGCTGTTACAGTTACACGGCCTCAGCGCACCGTGGAGGAAACGTGTAAGAAGAAGGTGTCTTCCAACTGA
>NW_015549263.1:0-161 GCF_001515605.1 Sinocyclocheilus anshuiensis | reverse complement strand
GTCCACCTGAGCCTGGCCAAAAACTCTCCATATCTGCTTCACCACCTCGGGGTGAAGCATCCATTCCCTGGGCCTCGGCCTCTGCCTTGACAGGATGTCTACTCCCAAATTGAGACGCCCAGGAATGTGAACTGCTCTAGCGAGAGGAGTTTGCCCTGGGA
>NW_015549262.1:831-998 GCF_001515605.1 Sinocyclocheilus anshuiensis | reverse complement strand
TCTATGAACACACTTGACTTGACTTGGCCAAAAAAATCGTGGGGGACAAATTTATGTTTTATTAAAAAGTGTTTTCGTATTCTACACTCATTAGAGGGTTAGATGCCTGCTTACCGATTCAACTACTCTCTTCTTCTCCTCCTGCCTTGCTCTTTGGCCCGCATAAC
>NW_015549262.1:0-269 GCF_001515605.1 Sinocyclocheilus anshuiensis | reverse complement strand
ATCAACTGTCACATAACGGAGCGCTGTTGTTTCCGCCATTTTGCGATCAGGCTCATCTGTCACCGCCATTTTGTGAGCGTAATCTAGTGCGGGGGCCATTACATGAGTGAGTGCGGGGTCGTGTTCCTCCATGATACCCACAGTGAATAGAGAGCCAACAGTCAACAAAGCAAAGTCCAAAAAACAACTCCGTGACGAACGCGGACCCTCACGTCTAAGCTCACATCGTAGAGGTTGATTAAGGCCATCACAAAAAAAACTCTATCAAA
>NW_015549261.1:689-1258 GCF_001515605.1 Sinocyclocheilus anshuiensis | reverse complement strand
TCTGTGTTGTGTATTTACATTTTTAAGGCATAAAACATTAATTTAGATGTATCTTTTAATTAATGAAAATTATTATTATTATTAATAAATAATAATAATAATAATAATAAAAAATAATTCTTATTTTTTGGAAAATAAAGGGGATTTAATATTACAATTAAAAAATTGAATGATTATTCCTTAAAAATAAGGTTTTAATAATTTTAGTAGTAGTAGCAGCCTATTACGTACATTCTACTGAACAATGGTAATATATTTCTGCCAGTGTCTTCAAGTTAAACCGAACTTATTATTATTTTGACGAGTTTCAAGTTAAACCGAACTTTTATTTTGACGGGTTGCCGTGAATACCATCAAACGGTCAAATGCTCATGAAGTGACTCTCAGAGCGGGCCACCCCCTAATATAATGGCAGGGGAAACACTTGAGTTTAATTAAACCATTGACATATGAGGAAAAAATTGGTTAAGGTATTTAACTGACAAAACTATTTGCCAAAAAACGCATACTACAGCTTATCGTGGAAATAGGCATTTTATTTTACTATGCAAAAAAAAAAAAAAATGCAA
>NW_015549261.1:0-506 GCF_001515605.1 Sinocyclocheilus anshuiensis | reverse complement strand
AAAAAAAAAAAAAAAATGCATAGAAAAACAAAAATTTCACAGGAAATGATGTACAGGGAGCACATACAATAGTTTTACACTTTCCAAGCACAACTACGCAATACGCTTAGAAAATCTACATCAACATAACATCAATATGTTTGATTAAAGGGTGAAGGTATCAGTTTTCCAATGCTGGACATCACTTTTGGCCACTGCTGTACACTACTACTGTCTACATATAGGGTACAAGTTTATAGACAGTATTTTAAACTCCTTAAAAAAACACAACAAGAGCAAAAAACACATATCTTAAAAGAAAATAACACAATAGGAAACTTACTATGAAACCGTGGCCAGAACTTATACAGGAGAACAAAAATAGGGGCGGCTATCAAGATTAGGAAGAGCACGATGAGAACTATCCACCAAGGTCCACTCTCTGAAGAAAAAGAACATAAGGAATAAACATTATATATAACTTATAATATACAACTTGCACAGCTGATTCATAATGCACTCTAAAT
>NW_015549260.1:0-465 GCF_001515605.1 Sinocyclocheilus anshuiensis | reverse complement strand
ACTGAAACAGCCTTGGTTAAAGTTGTTAATGACTTACTGTTAGCTATTGATTCTGGCGCTCTCTCGATTCTCATCTTACTCGATCTTAGTTCAGCCTTTGACACTGTTGACCACATGCTTTTACTAAATCGACTGGAAACTGTCTTTGGTGTATCTGGAACTGCACTAGATTGGTTTAGGTCATATTTTACGGGTCGCAGTCAATTTGTCTTTTATTGATGGTTTCAGATCTGATGTGGATCCTGTTTGTACTGGTGTCCCACAGGGCTCAGTCCTTGGTCCCCTGCTTTTTAGCATTTATATTTATCCTCTTGGTCAGCAATTAAGATCCCTTAACCTCAGCTACCACTTCTATGCTGATGATACTCAGATTTATATACATTCTCAACCTAGTCAATTTGTGGATGTCCCTCATCTTTTCAACTGTATTTCTGAGATTAAGTTGTGGATGTCTAAAAATGTTCT
>NW_015549259.1:0-1129 GCF_001515605.1 Sinocyclocheilus anshuiensis | reverse complement strand
TATCGGTCTTACCAAAAATGATTTGTGCGAAATCTTCAGGGTCTTCCACGAGCAGGGTTTGCGGTAAATGTTCGCGCATAGAAAATCGCCCCCATAACGAATTAAGAAGCAATTTATTGATAGACCTCTGGGAGGGGTTGTGACTGATTTTTTCGGGGTCAAGTTGGATCCCCTCTTTTTCATAATATTCAATGATGTAATTCTCTTTGTCCACGTCCGAGACTACGTTTGACGGGAAACCGGACGCTTGCTGTTTCAAACGTAAAAACGTTTTCACGTAATCGCAAAACAGCGTATCTGACCGCTGTGGGAAATGCCACACTTCGTCGACCTTTGCCACCACGTACCCCTTCTCGATCGCTTTTAAAAGTTCGATGCTGACCCAGCACCCTGAGAGAGCCCTCTCCTCGTCCGTGTGCGTGCAACTCGTTGTCTGGTTTTCAGCGCGTGCGCATGTTCGGCATAACGGGAACATTAGTTTCCCGCCGCAGCGGTAAGGTAAAACCGGATGTAGTAATTTGCGTGGAGGGTACACGGTGGCCTTGATAAGACCGTAATAATTCTCAATCGGTTCAAAGTCGCTGAAAATTATCTCGGGGTGACCGATCGGATAGCTTTTCCTGGCCTGGCAGAACGGATATAAGCTGGTGAAATCGACATAACTTATTTTCTCCCCATCGACCGTTTTGTGGTACAGCTTATAAGCGTTCGTGCGTCCACCATAAAGCGAGTCTCGGGGTTTCAGTCTCTTGGGGGCCGAATAAATACTCATAAATTCTTTCACCGAGGGGTCAGTCTGTTTCATTTTCAGCCACTGACATTCCCATAAAATTTCCACTTTTACCCCGTAGGCATTTTGCAGAATTTCCACTTTGTCGTCAGACTGTCTCCTGAGTTCGCCGTAGGGTACATGCGACAAGGGGTGCGTATGATCGGGGTCGAAGCGACATTCGTGTCCATGATGGAGACATCCGAGGTATTCTAAACCATACCTCGATCCGTTCTGTTCGTAGTAGCCGTCTAAAAAGTAACGACCGATCTGCATCGCGCCGTGGTTTAGAGCGTGGTGAATGTCGACGTTTTAGGTCTTTTTTACATATTCCAGCCATTCGATCAAACCGTTTGAGTA
>NW_015549258.1:0-816 GCF_001515605.1 Sinocyclocheilus anshuiensis | reverse complement strand
TTTTTGGTCTATGGTACATCATCTTTAATTTAATAGCATTAGAGCCGCTCCATGTTAGTACTGTTCATCTTTAATTTAATAGCATTAGAGCCGCTCCATGCAGCGGCTTAGTACTGTAATCACGCGCTTTGCTGTAATAATGCAGGGCACCACTCATATAAATCGCCTAACTGTGATATTTTCAAAAATTGAAGTCGCGTTTTTTTTCCATTTGAAATGTGCTGCGATTTATATTCCAAAGCCACTCATATAATGCAGAAACACGCAAGCAAGCAAAACGCGCAACGCGTACAAGTATTTGTACTGGTGCAGAATGAGAGGGACAAGTAGTACAGCCTAGCGCATTTCACACAGGCTGCTAGATTCACTTTCGCCAGAAAGTCGTGTATGCCTAAGGTTAAAAATAAATGTTTATCAAATGGTCTATTTTACGATTTAGTTTTAATCCAAATGATGTGTGTGCTAACCCAGCAAGCAATAGCCGTCATTTCAACGTTTCGGTTAAGTATAGACCCGATATAGTCCGGCTATGTGTAACCCACTTCTAGCCCAAATAACCTTGAATTTGGTTTCATGTCATTTTTTGGCAAAATAACTTGCGAGATGTATATTCCATCATGTAAGCAAAGTCAACAGCGTTTACAGGGTGTTTGGTTTCATTTCTTTGACATGTTCAATACGTAGCCTGTGTGTAGCCACGATTTAGCTCGTAGTCCGAGCGGCTATCTGTAGCCCACTTATAATGTAACCTGATTCACTGTAGTTTTTGGTCAGACAGCGCATGAGATGGTTGATATCCCATCATGTTCGCAGTGT
>NW_015549257.1:0-633 GCF_001515605.1 Sinocyclocheilus anshuiensis | reverse complement strand
ATCACTATACCATTCAAAAGCTTGGAGTCAGTATATATATATATAATTTTTTTTTCTGGAATTATAAAAATATAGAAGATGCTTCAAATTTATGGAATTATTTTTGTGTCAATAAAAATGAACGTAACTTTATAAAAATGAACGTAACTTTTCCAGAAACGATCAAAAATATGCCATTACAAAAGAAGAAGAACACAATGAAAAAATGAACTCAGTCGCACAAATTGAATGCACCAAGAGCTTGTAACACTCCAAAGAGAAAGGAAAATTTTAAATCGCATCATATGACCCCTTTAACATGCTCTTCAAATATGCTTCATTCTTTGTTAATGATTTTCAAAGATTCGTTTTTGCAAATCGTGGATTTTGAATGCGTTGCCACAGATTTCGTTTACGCTTCGCAAATTTTCGTTTACTGTTTTGACACAAACCTCTCGTGGGGGCGGGCTTAACAGCGATCTACTCTGATTGGCTAGAGAGCTTTTGATGGACAGCTGCTCTCTGACCTGGAAGTACAGACGTCACTCAGTGGCGCGCATATTGGAAAGCTGTCGCGGTGGTTTTTGTGCAAGATCTTGAGCCGGGTCGGCACGGTCGATGGCGGAAGCTTCAGCGAGAAGTCGGAAAGGAACG
>NW_015549256.1:367-561 GCF_001515605.1 Sinocyclocheilus anshuiensis | reverse complement strand
GATTAGAGACCTGCTCCCGCAAGACCCGACGCAACAGCAGCGCGGCGCAGGAGAAGATGGGCGAGTGCTGCTGCGGGCGGGTAGACAATCTTGTGTTTGCGGGATGCGGGAGAATATAATGATTCACGGGACTCCCGCAAAATAGAAATATCTAAACATAAAATATCTAAAACAAATAAATTGTTATTCATCTA
>NW_015549256.1:0-303 GCF_001515605.1 Sinocyclocheilus anshuiensis | reverse complement strand
AGCAACATGAACTAATATAAAATATAAACGATTAACAGGTGCAAGCGTATGCAGAGTTTCTATTTAGGCTATAACAAGTGTTTGCAGCATTGAGCAATGCAGTGCCGAAAATTGCGTGCTCACGAATCATAACACACGAATTGTAGACATTATGAAAGATTCATTATGCATATATTTATATGTTATAACAGAGATTTGTGAGATTGCGATGAACTGCGATGTCTTTTAGCGATTATAAATGCAGCGCTTTTTGCTGGTATTCTGCCATGCCAAACCATGCACGCAGCAGCCTCTTGCTTTAGT
>NW_015549255.1:0-3861 GCF_001515605.1 Sinocyclocheilus anshuiensis | reverse complement strand
AATATGTAATAAAATGTCTCTCTCGTAATTGGATGGTTTTGGATAGTGGTTTATAAAGAACGTGCTATAACAGGTTTATGGTTCTGGTTTTGTTTGCCAGATGCCAAGCTTCTGAAACTAAACATATTAGGGAGAGTTTATTGTCAGCATTCTATGGGAAATATCAGCGTTTACTTTCTGATGAGTGAGAACCAGATACACAAGACCATAGACAGAGTATCAAATATATAGCCTATATATTAAAGTGAATACATTTTTTTTTTAATTAAATTACACGAGACCACAGACAGAGTATCAAATATATAGCCTATATATTAGTTAATTAATTTTTTTTAAAATGAAAATAAAATTTCCCATGTAAATTATAAGCCTGATATAAAAAAGCCCCTTTTTTTTTTTTTTTTTTAAAGCATGAAGACCATCAAACATTATACAATGGATGTGTAATGCTTATCAATGTTACACTGGGCTGTGACTAAATATTACGAATAACAGAATAAGGTATATCTTCATCAAAATGACAGTAACTTTCACATGATCTTTCTTATAACCACGTGACTTCTGTATGAGGAAGTATCACAAACCTAAATAATTGTTTTAGGTTTGGCTTCATGACAGCCATGGAGCTCTGGGGACTTTCCAAAAATGGTTTAGCATGATTGTACTGATAACATAATGAAACAGGCTCTTTTGCAAGAATGCTGCAGCATCAAGTAAACAATGATTTCCCAATCTAACCAAAAATTCCCTATATTTTCAAAATAACAGTTTTGATGAGCAATTGTGCCATAAAACAGGACATTTTAGTCTGAAATTTTACAAGGTTATGTAAATCTTTCATATCAAACCTTTAATTCAAATATCATCTATCTATAAAAACAGAATGACTTCAATGCAAACTACTAGACTGCAATCTTCCCTCTATCCATTCTTATTCTCTGGGTCGCAGGGATGTTCTAGCATACAGCATCTCAGCATCTCAGACCAACGGCAGGGGAATCTCCTGAATGGATGGCAGTAGGCTACATCACAGGGTTTAGACTGCCATCTTGTAGTTGTTAATATTTCAGATACCCAAGATCAGACCCCTTCTATTTTTAAGTATTGTGATATTTACTGTTAGGAAAATACTGCCACCTAGAGGTTATAAATACAAATTACAAGCTCTTGACTCAAATACATTAAAATCACCATTAAATCAAAATTGACATATTTTTTATGGAGTATTGCAGTAGTTTTTTATATATATAAATTATTTATCCATGCTTATCATTATTATTATTATTTTTTTTTCAAAATTCAAATTAATTCAATCTTTAATCTAAATAACTTTCCCTCACTCTTGCAGCAACATATCTTTTCTGAGGACAACCTGTCTCTCACATGAGATCACAGCAATTGCAAACCACAACCAGATCCATAGAGAGAGTTGCATCAACTCTGTTCACTCCAATGAATGGACCGATTTTCTACTGAAATGGCAGCTCGTGTATGGAGCTTAAAATATGACAAAGCTATTTGAATTTGAATTGTGTAAATTTGAGTTAACATTTAATTTAACAAAATTTAATATTATGTGGCATTTAACATAGTTCTGAATTTGATTTTTTTTTTTTTACTTGAATATTGACATTTTTTATAGACGTATTTTCAAACAGCAGATTTTTAGACTGCAAATATCCCGTCTTTTTAAAAATACAGCTTCAAGTTTTCAAAATGAAGAAGAAATTCAGAACATCAAATTCAATATTCTAAAATTCAAAACGCAGAAATTCAGATCGTACAGAAAGGTCAGAGGTCATCCACAGAGAAGAGTAGATGATCTCCGAAAAGTCGAAAGAAGCATTTTGGCCAAATACTACGGTGACCGGGAGGGGACATGTTCGGTTCACTTGTGCCGAGTTCACGCTGCACGATTCTAGCCCGATTTTTCACTCGCCGACAGGTTTTGTGAAATCTTCGACAAATGCCCGACATCGGAGGCTAATCGGTGCTCGTTCACGCTAGTAACAATCACGCAGTGTGAATTATCAAAGGCGCGATCTGAGGGAATCGCCAAATATTTGGCATGCTAAATATCTGGAGCTGTCGACGATTCAAAATCAGCGATGACCTACAGCCAATGAGAGACCAAGATACTCCTGCATAATCTGTTTTTCTTTTTCTCCTTGTAGCTGGAAATCAGCTCACAGACAATTTGTGGGCTATATATATATTTTTTAATAATTACAGTCTTGCTCGCGAGAACTCCGGTCTGACGCACGCGGGGTCTCGGGTTATTTCCATATCACTTTTCGCGTGTGTTTTGTTGTGAAACGTAGTTTGCGGACCAGACAGAGCTGTCGGCAGTTCTTCCTATTGTGAAGTCATGCAATATGAAACCCCCTGTCGCCGATTCATCGTGCAATGTGAACACAGCAGCAACTGAATGCTACCCCAGATAGTCACGCAGTGTGAAAACAACCGCGACCCGACGATTTTGAAAATCGTGCAGTGTGAACTCGGCATTAGTTTTTTCATGGCCACGACATATTAACTCATGAGAACGTGGTAATATGTTGTGGCCACGAGATAATTTTGTCGAGATAACAACACCCTTTTTTTGTGGCCTCGAGATGCTATTTGAGGGAACGACACATAACGTTAGGCTGTTTCTCAGTTCCAAGAACGCAAAGAACGGACTTGTGTTCTCATGGAGACCGGGCTTGCCAGGCTACCTTGAAAGAACGCGCTCGGAAGGACGCGAGAACACAGAACGCATCTTTGTGAGAACTGAGATGTGCTTGTGATCTTGCTGCTGGACTGACAGTCCCAGAAAGTTATAAGGAGCGAGACACTATAAAATAACACATAACATCACAAACTAATGTCATATTAAAACATTTATTTCAGATTATTATAGACAATAATTTCATAGTATTTATATTATTCTTCTTATTTTACCATATGTATTTGTAAAAATGAGTACATGCTTAGTATGTATATTTAATATTGCTGTATTATTAAAATGATCCATGTTAAAACATATACCAATAAAAAGTATGACAGGGTTAAACTGAGCTGGATGTTGACATCACTGAATTCAATGATGAACTGTCTTTAACTGAAAAAATTTGTGTTTACTATTGTCATTTTGCATTATTGACACTATTTTCCTAATTAATGCTGTTCAGTTGCTTTGACACAATCTGTATTGTTAAAAGCGCTATATAAATAAAGGTGACTTGACTTGACTTGACAGGGTTTTTTCCAGGTTTTTATCACTTTATTAAAATTATGCAAAACAAAATGACAATGTTTACTTTCAGGAGCCGTCGCGTATTTACAGGCTTGCAGTGAGAAGTTTAAACGTCGTCCGCCCGCAGCGTCTTCTAGGATTTCTAACGGTTCGATTCTCTCAAGCAAAGAACTAAAAAGTCTGCATTCGATGCATCCTCGATATCAAGAACTCATCCGGGCACTTTCATGCGTCCTCTGTACTCGCGTTCTTGAGTATTGGAATTGAACTTCGACGGTTAATGATGACGTAGAGCGAGAACAGAAGTACGCAAGATCGCTTAACGCATAATGAGAAACGGCCATATTTTTCTCGTGGCCATGAGTTTAATGCGTAAACAAACCTGCGTGACCATAGCAACCTGGGATTCTCAGAGATGAATAAAACATTTTTATCCATCCCACACATAGATATGTATAGGTAGAATATGCCCCATTCGACTGCACCAAGCAAGTTGACCCTTCGAATATGGCGGGCGGCTTACGTATAGCGGTTTTGCAATTGTTTTCTCTTTATTCAAGTCCAAACTGATTGAAAACAGCACAAAAAGTTCTGTAAATCAAATTAATCATGTCAAGTAAATT
>NW_015549254.1:408-884 GCF_001515605.1 Sinocyclocheilus anshuiensis | reverse complement strand
AAATAGTTAAATAGGGTTGGGTTCCCTATTCAATGATACAGTTAAATAATTTAATTATAAATTGCTCTTAGTATCTACTGATCATAACATTGGAATTTTTAATCTTTAACTATCAAAATTGCTCTGAAATTTTAATTTCAGTAAATAGTTAAATAGGGTTGGGTTCCCTATTCAATGATACAGTTAATTAATTTAATTATAGCTGCTCTTTTCAACTGTTAATAACGACACCAGTAGATATTGTTGGTTTATCCGTAGGGATTTGAAATTAAGTTAATTTCATAATTAATTACAGATTTGAAATTTTAATTTAATTTCATAAATTAATTTCAGTTCCTGCCTCCACATAGTAACAATACTTATTGATGAAGTTGAATTGTAATTGCTAATTATAATTAAAAGACAACAACATTAAAAGTTTAAGCTTTAAGGATAACAAGTTACTAATACTGATTTCATAATTAATTACATATTTG
>NW_015549254.1:0-156 GCF_001515605.1 Sinocyclocheilus anshuiensis | reverse complement strand
TAATTTCATGGTTAGCTCATTAGGGTTTGGGTTATCCTGCTTCAAGATATTGATTGATTAATCGTAATTTTTAATTGCTCTCATCAATTTTAATGATAACATCATTAAATGTTAACCAGAAAATACCATTTCTAACCTGAAATTCTAATTTAATTT
>NW_015549253.1:0-516 GCF_001515605.1 Sinocyclocheilus anshuiensis | reverse complement strand
ACACACCACATGGGAGGAAACAGAAACCCAAAATTATTCAAAACCGCTCAAATCATACCTGAAACACAAACAAAACAAAACCAAATTATTCAAAACCACTCAAACCATACCTGAAACACAAAAAAAATAAAAAATAAAAAATAAATAAAAAAATCACACAAACCAAAAATAAGACCTCCCATACCGTGGTACACCAATCAATAAAACAAAATTCACAACAAAATGAATATCATAAAATCACAAAAGTTATAATACCATGAACACCCAATAAACTAAATATAAAGCAAACACTACAACTAATAAATAAATCTCAAATTTTAGTGGGAAAGAAACGGTGGCCGCTAAATCCGAGAGAGGATTTAAAACCTGTAATTAAAACCAATTGACATTTTTATTGCACATAAAACCCCCATATTTCACCTTAAAACAAACAAAATACTCATGTACCTTCCAACATTGCGCTATGACTCGCTTTGATGACTGGACGTAACAGTCTCACTAAAGGCAGAAGTGGGT
>NW_015549252.1:0-1255 GCF_001515605.1 Sinocyclocheilus anshuiensis | reverse complement strand
AGTTGGGAACACTGATTGCAAGGTAATTCATTTATTACATTTTTTTAAATAAAATCCTCTCACCAGAGCAGATGACTCCAGCATCTCGTCTGTGAGAACATTCAGCTCGACTCCATGAAGAGATGGAACATTCTGAGAGTTTTGTTTCATTCCCGTCACTATCAAACACATCAGCCCAGATTTCACCACTTCCCTCTCCAAACCAGTCTGATCCCACAACAGACACAGCAATCCCACAATTCAGCTGTCTACAGAGGACACTGGCAGCTCTCATATCCCAGCATGCATCACACACTGTGCCCCATTTACTGAGGAACTGACGCTCGACTCGACCAGAACAGATGTCAAGACTCCATTTACTGAAGTATTGACGTTCAACTCGACTAGAACAGTTGTCAGGGCCGTTCACCAGCATGAGATCTGTGTAATGTGGACAGACAACACAGTTCTTACTGAAACCAAATACAATAAATAAACAAAGAAATAAATAAATAAAAAATAAACCAAGAAAACAGATAATCTGAGTAATTCTCTAATTCTAATCTCTGTTTAATATGGTCAAAGATCTCAAAGTGTGGCATTGAACAAACTAATTAATTTTAGTATTTAACAATTGTGATCATGAAGTATCTCTAACCTCCCAAAGCAGCGAGAACCTCCAACCAGTCTGACTTCTAAATAAGTAAACACATATCAACAAAATCATGCCTTATTTTAAAGGAACATAAGAGGAAATGTCTCCACCTCCAAGACCCTGTCATGAATAGAGCACCTGAGGTTAATTTGGGGTCTTGCAGAATTACTATGACTACTGCTTGTGTATGCCAATGAGTTCCACAGGGCCATTGGGTTTTCCATAGTTTTCATTCAGGTTTTTTATGTCAATTATTTTACCAGACAAGAAGGTGAAAATAGTCATGGAATGAGTGCTTTTGGCACATCTGTTTTCTATAATAATATACAACACTTTTAACTTACCTGAACATATGACTTGAGCACTCTTATCAAGACATGTGTCAGGCAATTGTATGGATCCACATTTCTTAAGTGTAGACTCTGTTCCAGTACAAATTGCAATTTTCATTAAGACTGGTCTTCATCCTGGTCCGAAGTAAGCATCCAGAGCATCTACAGGTTCTCCACAGTCCAGCTCTCTACACACCACTGCAGCATCAGGCATACCCCAACCAATGTCACACACTGTTCCCACCTGACCTCTATGAAGAACCTCCACTCTACCAGCACAAGGACTCTT
>NW_015549251.1:0-588 GCF_001515605.1 Sinocyclocheilus anshuiensis | reverse complement strand
TGAAACTAACGATAATGAGATCAGATTAAGAAAACGCTAAGAAGTGACTTATATGTAGACTGTTTATCTATTTATCAACATTAACTTGATCCACAATTTTAGTAGGCAGTGAACACACACACACACACACACCGTGCACACACACCCAGAGCAGTGGGCCAAGTACACTGTTTACTCCTCACCTAATGACGTCATTTCTATCGTCCTAGCTAATGAAAATACGCTCAAACACAAAAAAATAAAATAAAAAAATACGCTCAAACACATTCAAATAAAGTCATTTGTAATCATAACTTAAGTTAAATAATAATAATCATCACCATCATCGTCGTCTTGGAAAAGTTTCTCACATTAGCGTTTTGCAAAAGCACCATATAAGGCTCTGATGTGCAAACAGATGTTTTACAAGTCTTATAGATATGTTGAACTAGTCTTCATTAGCTTTTTACAGAAACGAGGATTCAGCTCATAAAGCTTAAACTATAACGTGCATACAATAGTAAATAGCAAATTTAATTTACGTTTTCACTTAACAGTTGTTGCATGTTCATCATGTTAAAATGCTGTTTGATATAACTAATAGCATTT
>NW_015549250.1:0-841 GCF_001515605.1 Sinocyclocheilus anshuiensis | reverse complement strand
AAACGCTCTCGCGGTACTTTGATGCCACACGTGACAGTGACGTTGCGTCGGCGCCGGTTCAAGTCGGACAAAATTTCTAACCGTGCATTCCTCTTTCAGATACTGCTAATTTACAAAGAACTACCTCATATTGGAAGTTGAATATTTCATTGCTTAAGTACAAGGAAGTAAAGGATAAAATTAATTTTATAATCACTAATTATTGGGAAAAGCTAATAAGGGAAATAATTTTTGTAGTAATTGGGAATTGGCGAAGTATGAAATTGGTAAATACTTGCGTACTTTTAGTAGCAAACTGACTAAAAAGAAAAAAAAATGAAGAGAGTATTATATGTATTATAATATGTAAAATCTCAAATCTTCTATCTAAAATGGTTCTGTCTGATGCTGAAAAAGTTGAGCTTGCTCATCATCAAAATGCGTTAGATGAGTTTTATAAACAAAAGGCTGAGGGAGCATTTGTTAGATCATGGAAAAGATGGATTGAGGAAGGTGAACAAAACTCTTCTTATTTTTTTAGACTAGAAAAACAACAAATGAAAAAAAATCTGATTGGAAAGCTTATAATTGATGGATCTCTCTGTGAAGACCAAAAGACCATTACCAATTTCTGTGCCAAATTCTATCACGATTTGTACACATCTAAATTTAACAAACAGCATGCTCATGATTTTTTTGAGACGTTATTTTCCATTAGTCAATTAAGTAGCATTGATCAAGCCATTTGCGATTCTCCCATTATTTTAAAAGAAATTGAGGAAGCAATTCAATCTTTAAAAATGAATAAATCCCCTGGTAACATCAGAATTCTATCATATGTTCAGTAAAAACATAGCCCCTT
>NW_015549249.1:0-554 GCF_001515605.1 Sinocyclocheilus anshuiensis | reverse complement strand
GGACCCTATTGCATTTAGTGTTTATTGTTTGTTTAACCTTATAGACAATGGCAACTCTGAAATCAGCATATTGAGACAGAGGGTGAGTGCCAACTCAGAATCGGCATATTGAGACAGAGGGTGAGTGTGAACCTGATCCCAAGCTTGACTTTACCACTGAACCATTTGTCACCAGGAGGGAACCTATTAGAGAGCTCGTCAGTACGTTCAGTGAACTGTATATCGACTCTGAAGATGAAGAGGAAAGAGTTGTTGAGTTTGTTGATAACCTTTCTTTTCCACCACCTCCACCACTCGAAATGGAAGAAAGACCAGAGTTCAACTCTTTATCTTCTGTTATGGACAGTTTGGAACAGCTAGAGGAGAGACTCACAAATATGGAAAAAGGATTGGAAGAATGTAATAAAAAGGTGGGTGAAGGTTTTTCTCAGGCAGAAGTGGAGAGTAGATGTAAGAAAATGGAAGACAGACTAACCTATCGAATGGAGAGGGAATGTTCTAGAATTCAACAAAAACTTGAACTTAGTATCCAAGACTTAGGTCGCTCAATGGTA
>NW_015549248.1:657-977 GCF_001515605.1 Sinocyclocheilus anshuiensis | reverse complement strand
CACACACACACACACACAGGTGTATCTTTTAGATTTGTAATGTTTTTTTAAATGGAGACTCTCTTGCTCATCAATGCTGTATTTATTTGATAAAAAATACAGAAAAAAACTGTAATATTGTTAAATATTATTGCAATTTCTAATATAGGTTTGCTATCTTATTATACTTTAAAATATAATTTATTTCTGTGACGCAGCACTGAATTTTCAGCATCATTACTCCAGTCCTCAGTGTCAAATGATCCTTTTATAAATCATTCTTATTCTGATTTATTATCAGTGTTGAAACTGTTGTGCTGCTTAATATTTTTTGGAACCTG
>NW_015549248.1:0-508 GCF_001515605.1 Sinocyclocheilus anshuiensis | reverse complement strand
TTGCTGAATAAAAGTATTCTAAAAGTTTCTTTAAAAAAAAAAGAAAAAAAGAACATGAAAAAAAGAAAAAAAGAAATTTACTGACCCCAAAACTTTTTTTTTTTTTAATAGTTGTGTAGGCTATATTTAACACAAAATATTTATTTTGAATAAATACTGTTCTTTTTAACTTTTTATTTATCAAAGAATCCTGAAAAAATATCACAGGTCCCAAAAAACTGTAAGTCGCTTTGGATAAAAGCGTCTGCTAAATGCATAAATTATTATTATTATAACTGTTTCCAACATTGATTATAAATCAGCATATTAGAATGATTTGTGAAGGATCATGTGACACTAAAATCTGGAATAATGATGCTGAATATTCAGCTTTGCTTCACAGGAATAAATTATATTTTCAAGTATATTAAAATAGAAAACGGTTTTGTTAAATTTCAATAATAGGCTATTTCACAAAATTACATTTTTTTTCTGTATTTTTTATCAAATAAATGCAGGCTTGATGAGC
>NW_015549247.1:0-434 GCF_001515605.1 Sinocyclocheilus anshuiensis | reverse complement strand
CGGGTGTCCCGTGTTCAAATCGGACCTTTCCCGATCCCCTCCCCCCACTTTGCTTCCTGTCATGTCTGATCTGTCCTAAAGGCAAGAATGCCAAAAACAAACAAAACAAAAATAAATAAATAAAATAAAAAGTGCAAGACTTACTTCTTCTGGAGGTGCAGCTGGATCATGAACACTGGGTACTGATCCATCCTTGAGTTTTAACTTTTCAACAAAACCTGCCTTGAATTGTCCCTCTTTCAGAAAGCAGTCTGGAGTAAAATGATTTGCGCAGCCAGACATAAACGAATTTAGTGAAAGTGAAGTGAAGTGACGTGTGGCCAAGTATGGTGACCCATACTCGGAATTTGTGCTCTGCATATAACCCAGCCAAGTGCACACACACAGCGGTGAACACACACACCGTAAACACACACCAACAAAGTTGGGGGTTT
>NW_015549246.1:0-440 GCF_001515605.1 Sinocyclocheilus anshuiensis | reverse complement strand
ACTAAAATTGACTTATTTCGTTTCCATCGCAATTTGCAGTTGAGATTTGCATGGTATGGACGAACAACTCAAATACCGACTGACATGTCAGGAGAGAACCAAGAATCTTCAAGAAATCCCTCTAAGTTTAAACCAAAATCTTACTTTCTGCCTCCAATCCAGAATGCAACCATTAATACCTTTGTCAAAAAGGTCAATTATGATGTAGAATTACTTTTTAAGAAGGATATTAAACCATCAAAAAAGAATCTAACAAGAAAAGAGCAAGATGCATTGATCTCCTTATCAACTAATAAAGATTTGGTCATTAAGCCAGCGGATAAAGGTGGAGCTGTAGTAATATGGAGTAGAGACTTGTATATAGAAAAGGCCTATCGACAACTTAAGAATGAGGATTTTATCAACATCTACGGAATGATCCAACAGAAATGATGAAAAAA
>NW_015549245.1:0-1558 GCF_001515605.1 Sinocyclocheilus anshuiensis | reverse complement strand
AGGAAAACTTGAAATCGCATCATATGACCCCTTTAAAATCTAAAACAGAAGCAAAAAGGAAACTGCACACCTAGTTAGATAGCAAATTCAAAAGAACACGAAGCTTCCCGTCTGATCCATTGTGCACTTTCACCTTTTTCAATGCACCATTAACACTTTCTGGATCATCAATATGTACATTTTGTACTGTAACCCTTCACTTAAACTCATTTGATCTGGATCTTTGACTGATTGATTGTACCTTTATTTTGCATAATAGATGTGCTTAATTCATTCAGTTTATCCCCCCAAACCCAACCTTATGTACACTATCGTTCAAACACTTGAAAGAAATGAATACTTACTTCAGCATTTAATTGATAATTACATTTCACAATATTGCTGTCTTTACTGTAAATTTGATTAAATAAATGGTGAGCATAAGAGACTGCTTCAATAACATTTAACAATCTTACTGACCACAATTATTCTAAACGGTGTGTGTGTGTTTTTTTTTTTTTAATCTTAAAATGCAAAAGGGTTAGCAATAATATTAGGGGAAAGAAAATATCATTAGATAAGTATAAAAACAAAGTCATAACCATCACAGAAAACAAACGTGTGTGTGTCAAAAAGAACCAGTGGCCGGTGTTCTGTTCCTGGCATGGATAAGAAGGGGCTCCATGTCTTAATATTAATTATTAATTGAAGCCTGATTAGAAATGGCAAAAATAGCGTATTGAGTGAGAAAAGAAATGTGTCTTACTCTCATCTGAATTCAGCAGAAATATATCATCACCAATGATTTTCTGTGCAATTACAGACAGTCAGCATAAACACACTCAACCCTCTACATTGCGAGTAAATCACTCGCATATCTAAATGCTAAATGCTAAATCTTCACTCTGGGCGACTAAATTATGTATAATATTAGCCAATGGCTAATAAATTCTTAGATTTTACTCGCCAGTGTGTGAGTTGGAGGCTGAGTATAAGTTTAGGACAGATACATTTTCACTCGCCAAACACTCTGACTGAGCGCTTCAGAGTTTCACTCTTCGTCAAGCGATCTGTGCTATTTATCATTTCATCTCAATGGATGCGCAGCGCACCTGTGTTTGTGTATTTGGCATAACGTAAACTCTAGTGTGAAGGCGCACGACTCGCTGACGCTTTCTCTCACACGCGCAAAGTGAGAGAGCGAGAGAGTCTTACATAACATGCAGAATTGATGTGATCCATGTAAACGATATTATTTGTTGTATTTTCCTGTCAAAATAACGGCGTTCCTTTGGAATTCTTCAGCTTTTAAGAAATGCCGGGTTTTCCGGTAGTGGGCGGAACTAATGCGCAAACGACAATCTCATGGGCTGGTGCTCACCTATTATCGTCCCTGTTTAGATTTCAGCAAATCAGTTCGAGCAAACGCACACAACCTGATTAATATTCATGAATCCAGAAGCTCGTTAATCCTTGGTGCGCTTTATATTGTTCTTATTAGTAGATTTCGTATAATAATAATAATAATAATAACAATAATAATAATAATATCTTATCAGTATTATTGTTCGTTTTTTTT
>NW_015549244.1:0-3080 GCF_001515605.1 Sinocyclocheilus anshuiensis | reverse complement strand
TGAGGAAATTCAACCTGCCACAGGAGCTGCCGAAACAGTCCTACTTGGATATCACTGAATCCGTCTTCTGCACTTCTATAACTGTCTGGTTCAGCTCAGCTACCAAATCTGACCTCAATTGAGTCTGTCCTGTGTTCATCCATAACTGTCTGGTTTGGTTCAGCTACAAAATCAAACATCAAGAGACTACAACAGACAGTTAGGACTGCTGAAAAGATTATTGTTTCCCGCCTGCCCAACCTCAAAGATCTTTACACCTCCAGTTTGAGGAAAAAGGCTAAGAAAATCACTTTGGACCCCTCACACCCAGCCCACTCTCTCTTCAAACTGTTGCCCTCTAGTCAGCGCTACAGAGCACTGACCACCAGAACAGCCAGACACAAGAACTGTTTTTTTCCCGCACAATTAAAATAGTTCATAACTACACACTGTCCATTATAACTAGCACTTTTATACATAGCATCCGGAAATAGTATATTGTAAACTACATAAAAGGTACACTTGTAAATAACATATCTGTACATTCATTTAATTATATTTATATTTCTATATTTCTGTAAATACATTCTTTATTTTTCTGTTTTTTTTTTTTTTTTTAGTGTTATTTCATCTTTACTGTGTAATTCTATGTATGTCTGCACTATCATGTATGTTTGCAATATGTCTGCACTTTCTTCTGCACTGGAAGCTCCTGTCGCCAAGTCAGATTCCTGGTGTGTGTAAACATACTTGGTAATAAAGCTCCTTCTGATTCTAATTCACTTAAAGTATGCTTGTGTTAAGCATATGTCTTAACAGCTTAACTAAGCATATATTTATTACCAAAGTACTTCTAGCATAATTTTTTGAAATATATTAAAATGAAATTCAATATATTTTTAATGCATTTTAAATGCTAGTTGGGAAAACAAATGAACTATAAACATACTTCTTGAATTTCAAGTATATTTTTAATACATTTAATAGTACGTCTTCTTCACCTGGGAGCACACAGACAAACTCATTACATTTCAAAAGGATAATGTATATATGAAAATTTTAGTAAAATCATGATCACAAATACAGAATCAATCGTTCTGACACTAATTGTGTAAGAATGTAAATCTTTCTGTGGGTCAAATGGAAAGCATCACGTCCAGACAGCAGAAGTGACTGAATGCAGTCTGTTCAGTTTGTTTGACAGGGATCATATATTACACCTAAAACGTAATGATCATATTAAAACACTGACTCATTCTCTTCAGGAATATAATATCTCTGCTGTAATGATATTGTGTTATTAGTGTTTGTGATCTGATCCGTGTTGTGTGTGATTGTGTTTATGAGCAGCTGCAGTTTCTCTCAGCTGTATCAGTGCAGTCACTGTGACTCTGACTGACGGAGGTTTTTGTACAACCCTTTATCACTGTGTGAACAGCCTAGTGCTACCCCGGGTAGTGGTAACTCTGACAGTAATAATCTCCTGTATCTTCAGTCTGGACTCTACTGATGGTCAGAGCGAAATCAGTTCTGGATCCGCTGCCACTGAATCTAGATGGTGTGTTTGAATCTCTTTGGTTTGCTGAATGAATCAAGCGTTTAGGAGCTTCTCCAGGTTTCTGCTGATACCAAGCCATACAAGTATATGAACCTGTACAGGCATCTCTCACTTCTGTGTTTGTTTTGCAGTTTATAGTGACTGATTCACCGATCTGAACTGTTTTAACAGAGGGAGTCTGAGTCACAGTCACCTGCCCACTGA
Organism: Sinocyclocheilus anshuiensis; assembly: GCF_001515605.1. Lineage (NCBI taxonomy): Eukaryota > Metazoa > Chordata > Actinopteri > Cypriniformes > Cyprinidae > Sinocyclocheilus > Sinocyclocheilus anshuiensis. The sequence continues at coordinate 1,339 of NW_015549244.1, read as the reverse complement.
AACCTAGAAACAGAGTTAGAGTTAGAAATAACAGGTTCTATGTGATTGTGTATCATTCACTATTGATAACATTTTTTTTTTAATTCAATTTAAATTAATTTTAATTTACCTTGTATACATATACACAGTGTCCAGATGAAGATGATGTTGTTCATTGTTGTTGTTTTGTCTTGTGTGATGATGAAGATTGTGTTCTGTTCTGCTCTCAGTCATGAAGTGTTAAACTCACAGCACTATAAACACTCTCAGAGCACTGAAGCATGTGCTGACAATGCAAAGAAGTGGGCAGGATTTACAACAGCTTGAATTGCTAACTCATATACACTACATACTGTATGTATGAATGGATATATACATACAGTATATATATATATACATATAGTCACAACTTGGTTGAAACTGTATGAAAACTCAGAAAGAAAACCCTCTCATATAGCAGACTTGTAAAAGACAAATGGAACAATCAGTATAATGGGACGATAACAGACAAATGAACAAAACAAAAAAAACAGAGTTTAAATACACTGATAAACTCATCACTGAAGTGAACAACAGGTTTAGAGTCTAATCGAATCAATGAGAAACCAAGAAAACAGACTCCTGCCTGGGATACACTAGATGATTTTCAAATCTTAACCTTAATCTTACAGTTTTAGTACCGTTGGAGACCACAGACATAAGGACAGTTTCAACCGATTTTTTAAATGTTTATCCTCCGAACGCACACACTAGATGATATGGCCAGACTGTGAGACAACACACCTGCTGAATGCTATTTCACAGTGGCAATTCATCAGACACGAGATCTCACAGAAACACGTGATCAAACGTGACTTCAGAAGAAAAACAAATATGGAGGACGATCAAAGTCATCAGCTTGCCCTCCAGGTGTGTGTTCTGTACTGTAGTGAAAAACCAAAGGGATATGGGTTAAGTCTTGGCTGAGAAGATGCTATAGATGCACAAGCTGTTTCAGCTATAAAAGCACCAAGTTTGGCAAGATTTTAGGCTACCCAAAACTTTACCTTGATTCTTTCATCAGCTACAATTAATTTAATTATGTTTGAAATCTTGTATTTACTTCAGCATTTGTTTCCTAAAATACTTGTGGGCAGAGAAATAAAAGCCAAACATTGTTTATATTTTGAGTTGACATTCCTCTGATTGTCAGGCTTCATCTCTCCTACAGTGAGCGTGAAGAGATTTCCAGAAAGATCAGCAGCACTGATGTGAGAGACAAACACAAGCTTCCCTTCAGACTGGAGCCGGAGCTGAAGGTGTTGGGAAACATCATGTCTCAGGACAGAAGGACGATCTGAACAGCTGCAGCAGCCTGACT
>NW_015549243.1:410-538 GCF_001515605.1 Sinocyclocheilus anshuiensis | reverse complement strand
GTCCGATCGACTCGGGTATTACACACAATGTTAAACAGACCCGGGGCCCAAGTAATAGATTGGGACCCGACCCGGACCCGGCTGACCATTTAAAATATAGCCCCGAACCCGTACGGATCCCGGGTCGG
>NW_015549243.1:0-154 GCF_001515605.1 Sinocyclocheilus anshuiensis | reverse complement strand
CCTCAATTCGGCGTGGCATGGAGGTGATCAGTTTGTGGCACTGCTGAGGTGGTATGGAAGCCCAGGTTTCTTTGACATTGGTCTTCACTGGTCTTCACAGTGGACAGTGATTTTTTGGTCTCTTGTTTCTCATTTTCCTCTTGACAAAACCCCA
>NW_015549242.1:818-1262 GCF_001515605.1 Sinocyclocheilus anshuiensis | reverse complement strand
TATATATATATATATATATTACACACACACATACATATATATATACACACACACAAAGAAGTAGATAGAATAGAAAAAATAGAAAGTGTTTTTTTTTGTTTTGTTTTTTTAATAAAAAAAGAAGATAAATATAAAGTAGAATTAAAATAGAATAGAAAGTGCTAGAGTTTGAGGGTCAAATAAAGGTGGAACAGATGTGTTTTTAGTCATTTCTTGAAGATGGCTAAGGACTCAGCTGCTCAGGTCATTCCACCAGGAGGGAACAGTTAATGTAAAAGTCTGTGAAAGTAATTTTGTGCCTCTTTGGGATGAACAATAAAGCGACGTTCACTTGCAGAATGCAAGCTTCTAGAGGCACATAAGTCTGAAGTAATGAATTTAGGTAAATGGGTGCAGAACCAGTGGTGGTTTTGTAGGCAAACATTAATGCCTTGAATTTAATGC
>NW_015549242.1:0-684 GCF_001515605.1 Sinocyclocheilus anshuiensis | reverse complement strand
GGCTCATTAAAGATTAATCTTGCAGCGGCATTTTGGATTAATTGTAGAGGTTTGATAGAAGTAGCTGGAAGACCTGCCAAGAGAGCATTGCAATAGTCCAGCCTGGATAGAACAAGAGCTTGAACAAGGAGTTGTGTTGCATGTTCTGAAAGAAAGGGCCTATTCTTCCTAATGCTGTATAAAGCAAATCTGCAGGACCAGGCAGTTTTAGTAATGTGGTCTGAGAAATTCAGCTTATCATCAATCACAACTCCAAGGTTTCGAGTTATGGTTGATGAGCCTAACTGGATGGTGACATTTTGATAAAGTGATGGGTTTGTTGAAACCACAAGCAGTTATGTCTTAGCCAGGTTGAGTTGAAGGTGATGGTCCATCATCCAACAAGAAATGTCTGTTAGACATGCTAAGATGCGAGCAGCTATTGTCGGATCATCAGGATGGAATGAGAGGTAGAGTTGAGTGTCATCAGCATAGCAGTGATACGAAAAGCCATGCTTCTGAATGACAGAACCTAGTAATGCTATGTAGAGAGAAAAGCCATGTTTCTGAATGACAGAACCTAGTGATGCCATGTAGACAGAGAAGAGAAGTGGTCCAAGTACTGAGCTCTGAGGCACCCCAGTAGCTAGATGTTGCGACTTTGGACACCTCACCTCTCCAAGATACCTTGAAGGACCTATCTGA
>NW_015549241.1:862-972 GCF_001515605.1 Sinocyclocheilus anshuiensis | reverse complement strand
CCAACGAGTTGGTGTTTTTTCAATGTATGCTTTAGACACGGGTCATGACGAAACGTTCCCCATAGCGACCCCTAGAGGACGCAGTGTCTCGTTCCCTACTCAGGGACCCA
>NW_015549241.1:304-577 GCF_001515605.1 Sinocyclocheilus anshuiensis | reverse complement strand
TTTTGTACGGTTATTTTGGCCAGGACTCCCTGGAAGAAGAGATTTCTTTTATCTCAATGGGACCTTCCTGGAAAAATAAAGGATAAATAAAATGAGGGTCTATTAGGGTTGCCAACTTCAGAAAGGAAAAATACAGGACAATCGCGTATATATATATATACACAGTATATTTCTGTCATGACAACTCTCAGAGGGATTGGCATAGTAATGTACATGACAATGTTAATGTATTTGGTCTTGGCGGAATAGATCTGCTACGCTGCTGCTGCTTAT
>NW_015549241.1:0-143 GCF_001515605.1 Sinocyclocheilus anshuiensis | reverse complement strand
ACCTCGTAGCAGATCTATACAGGTGGAGCTGGGGAAGGTGGAGAGTTTCTGAAGCAAGCTGCACTGCTACTGTAAGCTCTAGTCATATATTTGAATGCTGAGCAGCGAGCTTATTGGCTACCGATACAGAAGAGAACCAATCA
>NW_015549240.1:1970-2959 GCF_001515605.1 Sinocyclocheilus anshuiensis | reverse complement strand
ACCATATATACCTGTACACACACACACACACACACACACACTCACGTGTACAGAGGCTCAGGTGCAGGGAAGAGAAATCTTTCACAGCAATACTGTGAACTGTGACTTCCAGTTGACAGAAATAGCCAAACTAAAGAAACAAATTATGTTATCACTGATTGTGCTGATGCTTATCCAGCATGACACACTTACCAATGTGTTAAAGAAACTGCTCTTGATTTTAGAGATGCACACCATACCATATGCACCCATGGTATCTGCCTATAACAGCATTATTTTTCATTTATCTGGATTACCTTGATAAGGATGGAATCAGTGGCAGATAATATATTAAGTTTGTAGATACTGTTTCTATGTCATTTGGTCCATTGGTTCCTTGGACCATGCTGTATATATTTTGCAAGAATCTTTTAGGACATTGCAACTTTCATTGTCAAACTTAAAATTGGTTTTAAATTCTCCTGCAGTTGTACCTGCACTCACTCACATCATTAACACATCCCTTCACACTGGTTTTTTTCCCTCAGCATTTAGACAGGCTTGTATAACCCCACTGCTTAAGAAACCCACCCTTAACCCATCTCTTTTAGAGAACTACAGACCGGTTTCCCTTCTTCCTTTCATTGCAAAAACACTTGAACGAGCTGTGTTCAACCAAGTCTCTGCCTTTCTCACACAGAACAACCTCCTCGACAGCAACCAGTCTGGTTTCAGTAGTGGACATTCAACCGAGATTGCCTTGCTCTCAGTTGTTGAAGCCCTAAGACTGGCAAGAGCGGATTCCAAATCTTCAATACTTATCTTGCTGGATCTGTCCGCTGCTTTTGACACGGTTAACCACCAGATCCTCCTGTCAACCCTATTGGCAAAGGGCATCTCAGGAACCACACTCCAGTGGTTTGAGTCTTATCTCTCAGATAGATCCTTCAAGATATCTTGGAGAAGTGAGGTGTCCAAGTCACAACATCTAACTACTGGGGTGCCTCAGG
>NW_015549240.1:1294-1702 GCF_001515605.1 Sinocyclocheilus anshuiensis | reverse complement strand
TGCAACACAACTCCTTGTTCAAGCTCTTGTTCTGTCCAGGCTGGACTATTGCAATGCTCTCTTGGCAGGTCTTCCAACCAGTTCTATCAAACCTTTACAATTAATCCAGAACGCGGCAGCAAGATTAATTTTTAATGAACTGAAAATAATGCACGTCACACATCTGTTTATCAGTTAGCACTGGCTACCAGTAGCTGCTCGCATAAAATTCAAGGCATTAATGTTTGCCTACAAAACCACCACTGGCTCTGCACACTGTAAAAAAATGACCGTGAATTTAACGGTAAAAGACTAAAAATGCTACAGTAAAAACCTGTTAAATGGTTAACGGTAAATTCCCCTACTATATACAGTGAAAAACTGTATTGGACATTACATGTATTGGACATTAATTTTACAGTAGTATAC
>NW_015549240.1:0-1196 GCF_001515605.1 Sinocyclocheilus anshuiensis | reverse complement strand
CACATCTCTTCCATCTTTATTTGACCCTCTAACTCTAGCACTCTCTATTCTAATTATATTCTTTATAAAAAATAAAAAATAAACTAACACTTGCTTCTCTTATCTTTTTGCATTATCTATTTGTTTTCCTTTTATTTATTATACAGTTATAATTCAGTTATAATAACAAAAGAAAAAAAGGCCTCTAACACCAGCTTGCTCTATTCTTTTTCTATTCTATCTGTTTTCTTTTTATCTGTTTTTCTTTTTCTGTTTTCTATGATTTAAAAAAAAAACATGCTACGTGTACTGCATTAAGCTAACTGAGACTTGTTCTAGCACTTGCATATCATTGCTCTTTTGTTGATTTTGATTGATTCCATTGTCCTCATTTGTAAGTCGCTTTGGATAAAAGCGTCTGTTAAATGTCTAAATGTAAATGTAAATTCCCAAAAAATGAAATATATGCTTTTTACCAGACGTGGCATTAAATCGGATCACTATTTTAACTCTAGAGGGGGAGAGTAAAGAAAGAGTCAGTTGTTACAAATATTTGAGTATATGGCTGGACGAAAAGCTAGGTTTTCAGGTACATATTGAAAATCTACTAAAAAAGCTTAGACCAAAACTTTTTTTTTTGTATCATTTAAAGAAATGATTTCCCTTTGAAGCAAGGAAGAGAATTATACAAAGTTGTTTTCTCTCAGTGTTGGATTATGGTGATGTGATTTATATGCATGCAAGTTCATCTATCTTAAAAAAGTTGGATTATGTATACCATGCTGCATTACGATTTGTGACTTGTGCTTCTTCACGCACACATCATTGTACCTTGTATGAATTAGTGGGTTGGTCCTCTTTGTTTCAGAGGAGAAAAATACATATGTTGTTGTTTACTGCCAAGGCCTTGTTAGGTAAATTACCCTCTTATATATGTAGTCTTTTATCTTATTATACTTGTTATTATAGTACAAGAACTACTGATAAATTGCTTTTAAATGTTCCTAGAGTATACTCAGAGTTTGGCAAAACTGCCTTCTCTTTTTATGCTCCTTTTTTATGGAATGTCTGCAGAGTATCTTAATGTTGGAAAAACTCCCTTCGTTGAATACTTTTAAAAATGTTATATGGTCTAACTGTAAGGAAACATGTAAATGTTTTAAGTCATACCTGCAAACTCACAAGAGGTCAAAAAGGTGACATAGTCTGTAATATGA
>NW_015549239.1:0-490 GCF_001515605.1 Sinocyclocheilus anshuiensis | reverse complement strand
TTGGTGGGAACAGTGACATCCAATAATATTTAAAAACTATTTAGACTTTTAACAACAAGAAAAAATGAAAAACTACTTTAATATATTTATGATTTTGAATTGTAGCAACAATAAAAAATGAAAAACTACTTTAATATTTTTATCAAATGTGAAAAAATAAGAAAAAAAACGAGAAAAAAAACAAAAAAAGAGACGGGGACAGCTATGCCAACTCAAATTCAGTTGTCGGTTGAACTTGATCGAAATCTTGGCGAACGTTTCCTCAGCGCAGATGAATCGTCGTTGTAGCAATAAGGATAAATTGTCAATTAAAGAATTAGGACCACCAAGACCAAATTTAAACATCAAACATGTATCTACAAAGGGCGGGAAGTCGTATAAACGGGGATTTCCGAGGACGTGGTATGAGCGGAAAAATGGCTAGCGGGCTGCGAAGTAGCTAACGCTTTAGTCAAGTCAAGTCAAGTCAAGTCAAGTCTGCTTTATTGTC
>NW_015549238.1:0-1390 GCF_001515605.1 Sinocyclocheilus anshuiensis | reverse complement strand
AGGAGAGCTCCAGTCCCCAAGTCAAGCCCAGGGAGGGCCACTGTTTCCGAGTTAGGCCTACGGAGGGCCTCGAAAGACGGTATTCTCCCCAAGGATTTTTTTGGGGGGGGTAGTATGGGCCCATCCATAGTGGCCGGGCCGAGTGGCGAGGCCAAGGTCACGGAGGCCGTACGGCCATGGTGTCCTGAGTTTCCTGTTCCGCCATGGCTTCCCGAACTGCCAGCTCCGCCAGGACGGCCCGAACTGCCTGATCCGCCATGGGTCCCGGAATGGGTACCACCCTGGAGGCCTACCGTCCCTAGTAGGCCTGTCCTGAGGGGCCTCCTCCCCGCTGTGTGTATGTGACAACCAAGAAATTAAGACTTGGGTCAAATTTCAGAAACTTCTCTTGCTCAAATTTTTTATTTTGTCAAGAGAAATTCTGAAGAAAGCTAAACATATTGTCACACCATCACCCTGTTTTGACTTTGTTTGCCTGTCTTGTTCTTTTATCTAGTTTCTGTCTCCCCTTTGATTACTTTACTTTACTAACTAAAAAAAGTGAACTAACTAGTTTCACTACTTTAGTTAGGTAGTTAGTTATTATTCTCATTTGCCTGTGTACCTAAGTTGAGCGCCGATGGAGATGGAGCCGGCGTTTGACGGGCACTTTTCAAACTGCTGGGGTGGAGCCCTGCGCTTCAGCCAATAACAGACAGGTCTGACTCGGGTAAAAAAAAACAATCAAAACTTCCAGTTCAGCTGCAGGGGAGGGGCGTTCAAATCGCGATTTGCTTTGACTGTCAATCACCTGCGTTGTCGTTTTGAATCAGCATCATTAGCGTTTCAGTATTTTAGTGAATGTGACCTATGCTCTGATTTTAAATCGTAATTTTGTCAGCTCCTGAAACAAATCATACCGTCGATGTTACACCGCAGTATAAGTAAATTGAAACTCGGTTGATAGAAGGACGCAGTAATTGCATGGGTGGAGCAAGAACAATGTAAGTGTCTAAAATACATGCACACAGTTCAGATGAATGGTAAAAATCGCCCTCTTTAACAGTGCAGTTAAACTAAATGTACAAAGTTAAAATAACCTCAACATTAACAACAACACTGAAATAAGAGCGCATGCATTTTTACGTGCATATGGCTGATAGATCAACCATGATTTATCTGTCAATCAGATGCATGTTAAAGGGGTCATATGATGCTTTTTTAAAGATCATTATTTGGTGTAACAGAATGTTGACATGCTTTAATGTTCAAAAAACACATTATTTTTCAAATACTGTACATTATTGTAGGTCCTATATGCCCCGCCTCTCTCAAACCTTCGTTTTCTAAAAAGTCCCTCCTCCTGGCAGTCTGCTCTGATTGGCCAGCTAACCCAGTGCATTGTGATTGG
>NW_015549237.1:294-559 GCF_001515605.1 Sinocyclocheilus anshuiensis | reverse complement strand
CTTAAAGAACCTTTTGAAGCACCTTTATTTTTAAGAGTGTACCGCACCTGTTAAGAGCAGCTCGACGGTGTTTTGTGTCCCGCAGCAGCAGCATGCGTGCCGTCAGCGCAGCTGAGGAGATCTGCGTTCAAATGCAAGCATAGGCTTAAGCTTGCCGCATAGCACCGGCAAAAGTAATTACCATGAATGTGTCCGGGGGAAATAGTAAGGAGATATTTGAATTATTTACTAATAAACTAGTGTTTTCTGAGTCCGTGTCGCAAGG
>NW_015549237.1:0-239 GCF_001515605.1 Sinocyclocheilus anshuiensis | reverse complement strand
GTCGATCCTGACTCGCCATCTCCTCATTAGACGCGCCTTTAGAGAGAAGTGCATCTTTACGGATTATGATTATAATTCAAGAGTTTTTGTTTTTGATTTGTTTTATTTCGTTAAGTAGTAATTTAAAGCTTTCTATAGATATATTTTATCATGAGGCATCTATTCGCTGAGTTTCGGTTCATTTTTGTAAGCGTTCCTGTTCAAGACGAGACGGCAGAAAGTGCATCGTGTTTGTTTTC
>NW_015549236.1:0-547 GCF_001515605.1 Sinocyclocheilus anshuiensis | reverse complement strand
GTGTTCAGAATCTGAGAGGATACTGCAGATCATAAGTAAAGAGTTCGATTTTTATTAAAATTGTATGTTTTTATTTATTTATTTATTTAAAATTAGCCAGATCATAAGTAAAGAGTTAGATTTTTATTAAAATTGTATGTTTTTATTTATTTATTTTAATTTAGTTATTGTATTAGTTAACGCTACACTCACCCGGGGCTGGACGGCTGTTGTAATCATGCACCAGCACTCTCCATTTCGACATCTACTGCTTTCTCTGCACCACGAACACCTCCTTTTGATGTCCGAGTCTAGCGTGATTTAACTTCTCCCCAACTGTTCCACGCAAACCTGGAAGGCACAGCCTTACGACCGGACTCTGGATGGACACGGACCTCATCCTCCGTGAAGTGCTTAACAGTTAGCACAAAAGTGCTACCTTTCCTCACAGTAAATGCCGCCCCATCTTTTCTCCGTATGGCCCAAATCCAACGCCTTCTTAAATTTTCGTCGATGGGAAAAATATGAAATGATAAGTAAGGTTGCTTTTTCTTTGAATTAGAACACA
>NW_015549235.1:0-808 GCF_001515605.1 Sinocyclocheilus anshuiensis | reverse complement strand
AAAACTTAATTAAAATAAAAAGGTAACACAAGTAATACACAACACAAAATATACACACAATAAAACTGTATACAGCAGTTACTCCAGCCCGTAAGCCGTTTTAAAAAGATATGTCTTAACTAAAGATTTAAAAACCTGAAGAGAAGTGGCCGATCGCAAGTAAAGAGGCAAGTTATTCCACAACTGAGGTGCTGCCACCGAGAATGCCCGATCCCCCTTAAGTTTTAAACGTGTCTTAGGAACAGACAACAACAAAGTGTTTGATGACCTTAAAGGCCTGTTGGTCTGATAATAGGAGAGAAGATCAGATAAATAGTTTGGTGCCAAGCCTGTGAGGGTCTTATAAACAAATAGTAATACCTTGAACTGGATTCTATATTCAATGGGGAGCCAGTGCAAACCAACCAAAACAGGAGTGATATTTTCCCTCTTCCTAGTTTTTGTAAAAAATCTGGCCGCAGCATTTTGGACCAACTGAAGGCGAGACAGACAAGATTGAGCGACCCCTAAATACAATGAATTACAGTAGTCAAGTCTGGATGAAATGAATGCGTGGATAACAGTTTCTAAGTCTTTAAATGAAAGAAAAGATTTGATTTTGGCAATCATCCTAAGCTGAAAAAATGCTGATTTGACAACTGTTTATTTGTTTGTCAAATTTAAGTGCCGGGTCAAAAATAACTCCCAGATTTCTTGCATGAGAACCTACGGTGTTAGTTATAGGAGCCAAGGTCTATGAGAGGGTATTTGCAAAATCCGGACATCCAAAAACTAACACTTCAGTCTTAGAGTCATTTAATTGAAGGAA
>NW_015549234.1:0-536 GCF_001515605.1 Sinocyclocheilus anshuiensis | reverse complement strand
TCCAGATGAAATTAAAGAGTATTTTATCCATTTGTGAGCATATAAACTTTGGAGCACTAAGTGAAGACAGGAGGTATGCTGCTCTCGAAAGATCTTCTGCTTTACTTAATAAAATTCTTCCTTGAATAGAAAGATCTCTCGACAACCATGAATTATACCTCTTTTGCATTTTTTTCGATAACAGGTATAAAATTTGAGGTGACCATTGCATCAGTATTTTTAGAGATTTTGATTCCCAAATAGTTTACCATGCTTTTAACAGGAATATTACATACAGTGGATAGGTTGTTATTTTTTTACCATGCTTTTAACAGGAGTATTACATACAGTGGATAGGTTGTTATTTTTAAGCTGTAGGATCTCACACTTAGACAGATTTAAATTCAATCCAGAGAATTTTGAAAAATTATTAATGATATTCAAAGCCAGAGGTACCTCAGAACTATCACTAAGAAAAATTGTCGTGTCATCAGCAAGTTGCGATATTTTAATGTCTTTCATGAACTACAATACCTTTGAAGGAATGTTGATTTATC
>NW_015549233.1:0-531 GCF_001515605.1 Sinocyclocheilus anshuiensis | reverse complement strand
GCTCTTTCAAACCAGCACAGCTAACAAGCCACACACACACACACACACATACGAGTGGGAAACGGGGTGACGGAGATTGAGGGAGTTGTGATGCAAAAACTGCACCCAATGCAGAAAACAAACACAAATTGATAATCGATGCAAAGCCTGGCAGCAACAGTAAGTACAATTAAATACCATTTTGTGGTGTAACCCATTTTAATAAGCATTACTGTCTATTTAAAGTTCAGAGAGCTATAAACACACTCACATTAAAACAAACTGCAGAAAATATAACGACACTTTTCAATCTGGTGTTTCTTCAACTCAAGGAGCCTTTTGATTTTGTTATGCAAAGATCACATTAAAAAATACTTTTTCCCCTACCTATTATATTTTGCTACTTTGAATGCTTTACATGAATACATTTAGCTTTTTTTTTTTATCTTGACCCACTTTAAATCTTAAAACATGAAAATCCTACAAAAATAGTATTACTTAAATTATTACTAAATTATTAAACTTACTAAATTACTATTGCTAAAATTACAA
>NW_015549232.1:710-807 GCF_001515605.1 Sinocyclocheilus anshuiensis | reverse complement strand
GTAAGGTTAACCCTGCATGGCGTAAATGTTTGAAAATGATTAACATTTGCAATTAAAGAAAGTTAGGAAATTTAGAAAAGTAATCAAAAAGTAATCA
>NW_015549232.1:0-659 GCF_001515605.1 Sinocyclocheilus anshuiensis | reverse complement strand
AAGAGGACTGGCCAGGCGTTGTGAGGAACACCCTTCTACCCAGGGCTACCGACCACCTACTGCACCAGAGCCGAAAGCAACTGGACACTGAGGGAAGAGTACTACTGACTCATGACTCAAGCGAGAGTTATGGCTGCAAAGAGCTCACCAAGATCATCATCTTCCTGGCCCACAACCTCATGGGTCTGAAACAGGAGGTAAATTATCTCAAGCAACAGATCACGGCGGTATCCCACAAGGACCCCAGCAGAATGGAGTTACAGGAGGAAATCAATAGACTTCAAAAGGCTCTGACAGCTGTTGAACAGCAAGAGCACCTAGAAAAGTTAGCCAGAAAGGACCTGGAAAGGAAACTTTCCCACACAAAATTACTATTAAAGCAGCAAATTCTGAGCTCTTAGACAAAGTTGCCAGAATTGAGACTCTGATCCAGCAGCTGAACAACACTCAAGACGAACTTGACATGTTCCAGAGAGAACCCAGGTACTCTTATAGGCTACAAAAGGAACCACAGTGGGAGAGACCCCCTACTCCCTCACCCTCACTCAGCAGTGCAAACTCCCTCAGGCTTGCACCAAGCTACGAGAGAGGAGCCAGCACTTTCTGCTTAACAACTAACTGGATGGTGAAATTTTGATAAAGTGATGGGTTTGTAGAAA
>NW_015549231.1:263-567 GCF_001515605.1 Sinocyclocheilus anshuiensis | reverse complement strand
TGTGGAAACAGGGAGTTTCCTTTTTAGAGCTATCCAAAATCAAATACAAAACTGGTCATATTTGAGTATTTGGAGGGCTTTTATTTTGGAATGTAACGTCAGATCGTCCTGAAACTGGTTTAGGGACACCCTGGGGTATTGGATAATTAATCTGAATTGAAATTAGTCTGTGGAGACAGGGAGTTTCCTTTTTAGAGCTATCCAAAATCAAAGACAAAACTGGTCATATTTGAGTTTTTTGAGGGCTTTTATTTTGTAATGCAAGATCAGATCGTCCTGAAACTGGCTAAGAGACACCCTGGGG
>NW_015549231.1:0-152 GCF_001515605.1 Sinocyclocheilus anshuiensis | reverse complement strand
TTTTTAGAGCTATTCAAAATCAAAGACAAAACTGGTCATATATGAGTTTTTGGATGGCTTTTATTTTGTAATGGGAAATGACATTCTGGACTGGTGTACTGTTAATGAAAAGTGAAACTTTTTTGTGAAAACAGGGAGTTTTCTTTTTATAA
>NW_015549230.1:0-1297 GCF_001515605.1 Sinocyclocheilus anshuiensis | reverse complement strand
AGATTGTAAAATAAATTTGTGCTCAAGAGAATCAAAAGCTTTATACAAATCTAAAAAAAGAATAAAACTCTCCTCCTTTACCAATTCGGCAAATTTTACCAGCTTTATAAAAATCTAAAAAAAGAATAAAACTCTCCTCCTTAACCAATTCGGCATAGTCTAACAAATCTAAGACGAGGCGAATATTATTAGCAATATGCCTTTTAGGGATAAAACCTGACTGGGTTTCATCTATAATTGAGCCCAGCACACATTTAAGTCTATTGGCTAATATCAAAGCTAAAATGTTATAATCACAGTTTAACAGGCAAATTGGACACCAGTTATCTATAAAAAGAATGTCTTTCTTAGGTTTAGGTATTAAAGTGAGTAGGCCTTGTGATAGCGTCGAAGGGAGTGTTTTGGATTCAATGCTTTCTAAATAAGTCTCCAGTAAGAAAAGTGCTAGTTCTTGAGCAAACATTTTGTAAAGTTCGGCCATCAGCCCATCGGTACCCGGAGACTTGTTGTTCTTAAGAGCTTCGATAGATTCTATTATTTCAGCAACAGTTATATCTCTGTCACAGGTGATCTTCTCATCAATAGATAAAGTCTTAATCCCCTTCAGAGATTGAAAAAACAACAATGCCAAGTCCTCACAATAATTAGATTTGTAAAGAGTAGTATAAACATTTGCACAAAAAGTACCAATTTGTTTAGGGTCAGAAGAAACTGTACCATTAATGTTCAGAGAGTTAATAGTTAAATTTCTAGAATTATTATTTTCCATTCTAAAGAAGTAAGCTGTGCTTTGCTCTCCCTGCTCAAGCCATCTTCTTCTAGAGCGAATAAAGGAGCCATCTGCCCTGTACTTGTATATTGAGTCTAACTTAGTTTGCTTTCCATTCTAAAAAAGTAAGCTGTGCTTTGCTCTCCCTGCTCAAGCCATCTTCTTCTAGAGCGAATAAAGGAGCCATTTGCCCTGTACTTGTATATTGAGTCTAACTTAGTTTGCAATTCAGCAAGTTCTAATAGCTCAGCTTCTGACAAAACCATACTGAACTTTGTTATGAAGGGATACTATTTTAGAAACGATAATCTCTTCCTGTTTTTTAAGTTTAGTTAGATGACTGCCAAAATTTTTAACACATTTGCCAACTTCGTGTTTAAGAAGCTCCCAGTTCAGACCATATTTATTTTCTTTTTTTGCTTTGAGCCAGTAGTATTTAATCAAAAATGAAATTTTATTCTTTAATTGGTCATATGTAAGCAGAGAGGAGTTAAGCTTCCAATAAGATGCTCTAGGACCTGAGGAAAT
>NW_015549229.1:913-1938 GCF_001515605.1 Sinocyclocheilus anshuiensis | reverse complement strand
TTGTGATCATTATTTTACCTTCCATGATCATTCAGACACGATCAGCTGCAGTCACAACAAATCCTCTAAAGTTGTAAGCCAAAACTAATTAATTTAAAAGCGAAACTGAAGCCTACCTCTCTCATTCTGCACAAATCCAAATGTTTACATATTCACAACGTATCTGGATGCTAAAATATTATTTATTATTTAAACTCTGGGCTTTGTTCTTCACTCGCATTTTCGACATAAAACATCAACCTTTACATAGGCTATAGGTGCGTTCACGCCATATTGGAATTCCCGTAATTACGAGATTCCAACTTGTAAAAAGCATTCACGTCCTCGTAGAACTCATAATTACAACTTGTGAACTGGGAGTATTCTGAGTGCTACGACTTGTACCACGTGACCGCTGTACCACTTGACCACTGCAGGCTCTGTTTAGGCGTCGATAGTGTTGCCATAGAAAAGCATAATTCCGAGGACATGAACAGCTCCGAGTAGAACGTCACATGCTGTCATCTCGAAATTACGGTAATTATAATATGGCGTGAACGCAGCATTATACTACATGCCTGAACGAAACAAACAGCAGAAGCTCTGAATGAGATGCAGATTCACTTTCTGACAGCAGGAGGCGCTCATGGAACACCAGATACAGCGTTTCCTTGGTTACCGCTGATACAGCGTTTCCTTGGTTACAGCTGATACAGTGTTTCCTTGGTTACCGCTGTGAACAAAGCAGCTGCGCTGAAACACTGCTTTAATATGAACTATACAGAGACGAGATAAAAAGAAAATACCATGTAAACTTTTCTGAAGACAGTCAGTTTCCTCAGAAACACATTCATATAAAGCCCCAAATCAATATTGAGGATTTTCTTCCAATAGTTTGTGCATCATGACCAGTGAGTGATCTGCCTGCTACAGTATTTTTCTCTGTGTCCGTCTTCAACGTTTTTGACCTGTGTTAAAGGGGTCATATGATGCGATTTCAATTTTTCCTTTCTCTTTGGAGTGTTACAAGCTCTTAGTGCATAAAG
>NW_015549229.1:0-896 GCF_001515605.1 Sinocyclocheilus anshuiensis | reverse complement strand
TCATGCTACAGTAATTTTTCTCTGTGCGTCCGTCTTCAGCGTCTCTGGCCTCTGTTAACTGGCGTTTACAGACTTCATAATTTAACATAAATGACATTTTGGAAAATGATTGCATTGCAACGGAGTTTGTGCAAGTCCAGAACAGAGACGAACTGCAATAAGACAAAAAATGTCCGGTTGCCGATCACGTAAGTTCCAGGGGCAGCTCCTTTAGTTCGTCCGTCCTACACACACGTGACTGACCGCTCGCTCACACCAACAGCAGGAGGCGTGTTACTCTCTACACTCACTCAACCTGTGGGATTCCTACACTTTCAGTCTTTGCGGAGACATGAAAAACAGCGCATACCGCAGGAACGGTATAACGGGAAATATTAGCGAAATTTTCAAATCGTGGTATACCTTGAAACCGGTGATCAGCCCATGCCTAGTCCTGACACTCTGTCAAGTCTGCATCTAATCAAGCACTCCGTAATCACAGGTGAACTGTCTGATCAGGTGTTTGTCATGAGTGTTGGGTGTTCCACAAAACAGCTATGGTTTGAGTTGATGTGACAAATACATCGTTTGAATATACTGTGTGAACTCATTGCCCCGTTAGCTCGGAGAGCTTGATTTTCCCTCCTCAATAAGTTTTGTCAGTTGTTTTGTTTATTGGTCTAATTCTTGTTTCTTGGGTTGCATTGGTTAGTCTCGAGGTTAATTCTCTTGTGCTTCGTTCGCCACTTCTGAATTATGTTGTATTGATAAATTCTCTTGTGCTTCGTTCCCCACTTCTGAATTATGTTGTATTGATAAGGAGTTATCACAAAGTAAGTCTGTTAAGTTGCGCTTTCTTAAAATCAATATAAAATAAATGTAAGTTAAAGTGTCGCCGATGTAACCGGTTAAAACTT
>NW_015549228.1:0-214 GCF_001515605.1 Sinocyclocheilus anshuiensis | reverse complement strand
GATATTCCACAACAGCATCCTGTGCATCTTTAACCCCTTCTCCTGATGTTCCCAAAACACCCTCAAGGTTCCATTTTTTTCCTGTCTGACTTATCGTTAGCTTCTCCTTTACCAAAGGGAATATTTATAATATCGCTCGCCATGGTTGATTTCTTTGCTATTTTGTCTCCTTTCTCATTCCCTTTTATATTTACATGAGCAGGTACCCAGCAGA
>NW_015549227.1:0-534 GCF_001515605.1 Sinocyclocheilus anshuiensis | reverse complement strand
CAGTGGAGAGACATGGATTTCCGTTAAGGTAAAACAGTTTGTACTGTCTAGCATTTTTTGTTTGAATAGATCAGTGCTTCTCAAACCTGTCCTATGGACCTCCCTCCCCCCACTGCACAATTTGGATGTTTCCCTCATCAGACACACCCAATTCAGGTCTTGCAGTCTCTATTAATGAGTTGAATCAGGTGTGTCTGATGGGAGGGGAGGTTTGTGAAACACTTCATTACAAAAATAGAATTTTGTTTGTCCATCTTGTGTAAAAATAGTAAAAAAGAACAAAACAAAAATTCAGACAGACAAATAGAACATTATGAGGGTGAATTTTCACTATACTTCCATATTTTTCTGAAAACAGTTTACAAGCATATAAACATGGCATACATTAAAGGGGCAATGATTTTACTTATTAGACTGTTCTTTTCTAAAACAGCTTTGCTCTTTTTAATTACTTCTGCATTCAGAGTTCGAGGAGACCAAGGAGTAGAGAATGTGGAGATCGCTAGATGCATGTTTTCTGTGCGAGGCTACGGA
>NW_015549226.1:173-533 GCF_001515605.1 Sinocyclocheilus anshuiensis | reverse complement strand
GTAATATCAAGGGTGGAATAATACAGAATAGACAATAATGAATAATAAATTAATAGTAAATTATAAAGTAAAATAAAGAATCATGAAATGTAGTTTTATAATAGTAATAATTAATAATTATTAAACAAAGTAAGAAACAAGTAAGGGGGGGAGAGAGAGCGTGGTTTGAATATGAGCAGGGTAATTCTGGCCATTCATTCAGGGCTATTCTGGGTTGTAACTAGTACTAATACATTAGGCTGTGGAAGTATAGCCTGCTCTCTTATGCAGAAAACAGACTTTCTTCGGCTTTCCTTAAGGCTTGCGTTGTCCTGTTTGCAATTGGCTAAAAAGGAAAAAAAAAATATATATAATTCCACA
>NW_015549226.1:0-135 GCF_001515605.1 Sinocyclocheilus anshuiensis | reverse complement strand
ATATATAATAAGTCCACAGATTTATGATAAGCTATGAAATCCTTATAATCAAGTGATGATAACCTTACTCTTTGTAAATAAGTAACATTGGTGAAATTAAAGAGAGATGATTTAGCTCCATCCCTAATCCTGACA
>NW_015549225.1:0-873 GCF_001515605.1 Sinocyclocheilus anshuiensis | reverse complement strand
AACATTTATGTTTTTATTTCTGTCCTCTGATAAGCATTGTTCAGGACTGCCATTCCCAAAAGCTTTACTGCTTTCTTATGATACTTTTGCAGCCCTGTTTGAATGCACTGTCAGCAGTGAGTGAACGCTCTGTGATTGATTGGTTCTGTCTTGCCACATTTGCGTGTGTTCAGATGAGCAGGAAAATAGTTCTATCCTACACAATTACTCGCTAACAAAGGTTATTCGTCAAATTCAATGCATATTGTACGCATTATAATTATTATTATTTCTGTTAAATAAACAAAACCACTGGTAAATAAAGCGCACCTTAGTATCGATATTTTTTGTTTGAGTATCAATACTTTCAATACTCGCGTCAGTATCGATATATCGATACTTTGGATCGATACACCGATCCCTAGTTCTGACAGTTTCATTTCGCTCCCATCGAGTTAAAAACACAAATAAATGCACAGCCATGTGCACTCTGCATCGAAAACATATATATGAACGCGCTGTTGCACCTCTGAGAACTTTTAAGGCTTATTCTGTGGCGTTTATATAAGCTTTTTGACGGGTTGTGTGTCACAGAGCTGTAAAAACGGTCATGCTCACCAAGTGAATGACATAATTGAGATTTAAATCTGAGTTTAAAGTTATGGTGCAACAGGATTAAAGTTAATCTTAAATATAACTTAAATCCGATCAAAATGATGGGTTAAAAATGTAAACCTGATTATTTTTAAAGGTTTGAAGTTTGGTGCAACAGAATTATTAGATAAACCTTGATTTAATCTAGATGTAAAATTAATCATTGCTAACCATTCAGCTATAATTTGAAGAAGAAAAAATGCCTAATTAGGCCTAATATCTGAAGTGAGCAAGCAGCAA
>NW_015549224.1:0-870 GCF_001515605.1 Sinocyclocheilus anshuiensis | reverse complement strand
ATAGATAGATAGATAGATAGATAGATAGATAGATATTTAATTTCAGTTATGTCAGCATCCTACCTCCTGTAGTTTGTCTCCGTGCCCCTAGAGGTCCCCTGTTTTTTCCTCTGCCTTAGTTCTTCCTCGGGTGGCCTTGTTAGCGTTATCCAAGTCACCTGCGCCTTGTTTTCCCCAGTGTATTTAAGTGGTGTATTTTTCCCTTGGTTCCTCACTCGGTTTTTGAGTCTTCGCCCTGTGTCTCCTGCCTGGTCTCGTTAAAGCCTCTCTAGCTACCCCAAGTAAGGTTTCCTGAGTTTCTTCCTTTGGTTATAATTGTTCTCTGGTTTTGTTTTCTCCCCTCGTGGAGTTTTGTTTTCTCATGTGGTTTTTCCATTATTTTTGCTGTAGTTAATACCTCATTCCGAGAAGACCTTTTGTTGTATTTTCCTTGCAAATACTTTTTTTTTAAATAAATCTACATGTCCTGGGAAACTGCCTGAAGTGTTTCGTTTGGGTCCAACATTACCACTCCCGTGGATTAGTGGTAGATCTCTCAACTACCACGCCAGAGACCCGAGTTCAAGCCTGGCTTGTGACAGAAAAACCGAGTCAGCTATGGACCCAGAAACACTCACCTCAAAGGACCTGTTGGCAGTGATTGCCCAGCACGAGTCATCTTTCCAGCGCCATGAAGCTGTTCTCAGCCATCAGGGGGAGCTAATGACCAAACACACTCAACTCCTGGCTGATGTGATGGGTTCCATCCGCCAGCTCTTTGAACGGCTCCCGGGCGCTTCACCTCCCACTGCTTCACCCCCAAGTGGCAACAGGCCTACTTTAGTGGCAGAGCCTCGATTACCACCTCCCAAGCCCTTTGCTGGGGATCCT
>NW_015549223.1:190-1337 GCF_001515605.1 Sinocyclocheilus anshuiensis | reverse complement strand
AGATAGATAGATTACATAAAATGATAAATTACACAGATGTTCTACCAGATGTTTTGCCGTTAATAATACCATTAAAAAACTTAGGGGCTGTAAGATTATTAATACTTGTAATTAATACTTTTTACAAAATAATAACAGTTTTTAAAAACGTTTTTGTGTTTTTACACAAAAACCAAAACTTTTGGTTTTTAATGCTTTTGGCAAAAATGCAATAAATGAATTAAAATGGACGTATTTTGATGCATGTGGGTTTGGTATTCTGAAATAAAAACAGATGATAGGTCAGCAGAATGATAGCATTACAGTGTGGGATGTAATGTTTATCTGTTGCTATTTAAGTATTTAAGTATTAAATTACTACATAAAGATCACTAGACCATTTTTCGTTGACATTTATCATCTCAGGAGGAACAGGGCTGACAACATTGATCTTGACCCTGAGATATATTCCCTGAGTTAAATATATGATGAATTGATATTGGTTGATCAACAATTTGTGAATTAATGTGAACCAACGAAGTCTATGATACCTAGAGAGCTATCAGTTAGCGTTCCCATTCATCTTAATGGCACTTACTTGGCTAACACTGGGAGTACTTAATCGGACATCTTTACTCATTTACCACTGACATTTATTTGAGCCAATCAGCTAAATTGTAAATGTCATGTGACTAATCACTCTGTAGCTCCAGAAAATGACATCATGACAGTAACTGATGTAACCAAAAGGACACGCGCATTCCCAAACCATTCAGTACCGACTATTCTAAGGTGTGTGAGTCACGAACAGCAGAAAATGAAAAATTATGAATTGTTTAAAGGGGTCATATGATGCGATTTCAATTTTTCCTTTCTCTTTGGAGTGTTACAAGCTCTTGGTGCATAAAGAAGATCTGTAAAGTTGCAAAGACTAAAGTCTCAAATCCAAAGAGATATTCTTTATAAAAGTTCAGAGTCAGCCACACCTACCTAAAACGGCTCATTCTAACACGCCCCCACATATCTACCTCACTATGTGGGAAGATTTGCATAACGCCGCCCAAATGTTCACGCAAAGAAAGAAGGCGTAACTTTTAGTCTCACTGTAGTTTTGTTGACGCTGCAGCCATGTCGTGAAGGCGCTGTGTGCTTCGTTGTGAAAGCGAAA
>NW_015549223.1:0-146 GCF_001515605.1 Sinocyclocheilus anshuiensis | reverse complement strand
ACTTTGTTTGGTCTTCCAAAAGAGGACGATATCCGCTTCGTCATGCCTGGAGCTGATCCGTGTTGGTCGCTGAAGGAATACATCAACTTTCACTGTGGACAAAGTGGAATCCAGCCCGGGGTCCGTCACATGTGGTTGCTGCTCAT
>NW_015549222.1:1179-1338 GCF_001515605.1 Sinocyclocheilus anshuiensis | reverse complement strand
CTACCCTCTTGACGGAGGCCAGTGCAAGCAGGAGCAGAGTTTTCAATGAAACAAACTTTAGCTCAACTGAATGCAAAGGCTCGAATGTGCCCTGCTGTAGTGATTTTAGCACTAGAGACAGGTCCCAAGAGGGTATAGAGGGGGGCCGGGAAGGATTAA
>NW_015549222.1:0-818 GCF_001515605.1 Sinocyclocheilus anshuiensis | reverse complement strand
CGCGTCCAGAGGTCTGGACGCGGGTGCCACAGGGTGCCCCGTCTCTGAGTCAGTAGATCCTTCCTTAGAGGAATCGGCCAAGAAGGGGCTGTCACGAGGAGCATTAGTTCCGGGAACCAGGTCCGGGTAGGCCAATAGGGTGCCACCAACAGGACCTGTTCCTCATCCTCCCTGACCTTGCACAGTGTCTGTGCGAGAAGGCTCACTGGGGGAAACGCATACTTGCGTAGGCCCTGCGGCCAGCTGTGTGCCAGTGCGTCTGTGCCGAATGTTCTCTCGGTCAGGGAGTAGAACAACTGGCACTTAGAGGTTTCTGGAGAAGCAAACCAAATACGGCGCCACTAGCAAGACTTGCTCCTCATCCTCCCGGATTTTACACAGTGTCTGTGCGAGAAGGCTCACGGGGGGAAACGCATACTTGCGTAGGCCCTGCGGCCAGCTGTGTGCCAGTGCATCCGTGCCGAGTGTTTCCTCTGTCAGGGAGTAAAACAACTGGCAGTGAGAGGTCTCTGGAGAGGCAAACAAGTCTACCTGAGTGGCTCCGAAACATCTCCAAATCAGTTGACAGGTCTACCTGAGCGGCTCCGAAACGTCTCCAAATCAGCTGGACCGTCTGGGGATGGAGTCGCCATTCTCCTGGGAGCATTGCTCGAGACAGCTCGTCGGCTGTACGGTTGAGCAGATCCGGAATGTGAACAGCACGAAGTGACCTCAGAACCTTCCGACTCCAAAGGAGGAGGTGGCGTGCGAGTTGTGACATGCGACGGGAGTGGAGACCACCTTGTCGGTTGATGTACGCAACGGTCGCTGTGTTGTCC
>NW_015549221.1:197-780 GCF_001515605.1 Sinocyclocheilus anshuiensis | reverse complement strand
GATACTGCCGCCGCAGTGTCCCGCTCATTTGATACTGCCGCTGCAGTGCCCTGCTTAATTTAATACCGCTGCTGCAGTGCCCTGCTTAATTTGATACCGCCGCCGCAGTGCTCCGCTTAATTTGATACCACCGCCGCAGTGCCCGGCTCATTTGATACTGCTGCCGCAGTGCCCAGCTCATTTGATACAGCCGCCGCAGTGCCCTGCTTAATTTGATACCACCGCCGCAGTGCCCTGCTCATTTGATACCATTGCCGCAGCGTCCTGCTCATTTGATACTGCCGCTGCAGTGCCCCGCTTAATTTGATACCGCGGCCGCAGTGCCCCGCTCATTTGATACCGCCGCCGCAGTGCCCCGCTCATTTGATACTGCCGCCGCCGTGCCCCGCTCAGTTGATACTGCCGCCGCAGTGCCCCGCTCAGTTGATACTGCCGCCGCAGTGCCCCGCTCATTTGATACTGCCGCCGCAGTGCCCCGCTCAGTTGATACTGCCGCCGCAGTGCCCCGCTCAGTTGATACTGCCGCCGCAGTGCCCCGCTCATTTGATACTGCCGCCGCAGTGCCCTGCTCATTTGATACTGC
>NW_015549221.1:0-167 GCF_001515605.1 Sinocyclocheilus anshuiensis | reverse complement strand
GAGAGTCCCTCACCTGGCCTTCCATCGTGCTCCTCATTCGGCGACAGGTAGGGCTTGCCATCTGACACGGAGAGTCACAGCTCATGTTCAAGCCCCGCACGACCCCTCCCAGTCGCCCTGCTGCCTCCTCACACACCCTACTTTTCTTCATGGCACGCATATTTTTG
>NW_015549220.1:525-775 GCF_001515605.1 Sinocyclocheilus anshuiensis | reverse complement strand
AAAAATTGAAATCGCATCATATGACCCCTTTAATAGCAATTTATTTTTACAACAGTGTGAATGAAAATCAGCCTGATGTATCTTATCAACAGTGGCTTCAGGTTGTCTTATTTCACAGAGATAAACCTTAAATCATTCAAAATTTAGATGTATCTCCGTTTCGCCTTCTCTTCATCATTTGTGACCTTGGAGCACAAAACCAGTCATAAGGGTCAATTTTTTTTAAATTGAGATTTATACATCATCTGGA
>NW_015549220.1:0-148 GCF_001515605.1 Sinocyclocheilus anshuiensis | reverse complement strand
ATGGGCCTCATTCATGAAACATTCGTAAATATATGAGTAAATTCTGAGTAATTTGCGCGTAAAACAGACCTTCCCAAAAACTCTTCTCCGAATTCACAAACGGTTCGTAAACGTCCGATTTGATAGTTAAACATGTGTATGTTAATGA
>NW_015549219.1:577-824 GCF_001515605.1 Sinocyclocheilus anshuiensis | reverse complement strand
TCCAGAACTCCCAGGAGCAGAGCGATCGGGGGAAAAGCGTACAGAAAAAGCCTCGGCCACGTCTGCACCATGGCATCCAGCCCCAGTGGAGCTGGATGCGTGAGGGAGAACCAGAGCAGACAGTGTGTCGTTTCCTGCGACGCAAATAGATCCACTTCCGCCTGGCCAAATTCCCTCCAAATGAGCTCCACCACCTCGGGGTGGAGCCTCCATCCCCCGGGCCTCAGCCCCTGTCTCGACAGGATAT
>NW_015549219.1:0-214 GCF_001515605.1 Sinocyclocheilus anshuiensis | reverse complement strand
TCGCTAGCGTTACGCGGCGACAAGGAGCTCCCAGCACCGGGCCCTGAGACAAGAACCAAGGTTTCCTCCACATGTCCAAGGCACTTAGGCATCGCCGCGTGACCTTGATCATGCGAAGCGGGTTTCCCCTCGGGGACCCCAGCACTGTAGGGGTCTCATGTACAGCAGTCCAAAAGGTATCACGTTGGACGCAGCTGCCATCAAACCCAATAGT
>NW_015549218.1:241-577 GCF_001515605.1 Sinocyclocheilus anshuiensis | reverse complement strand
TTTTTTTTATGTGGGGGAGGGGGGGGGGATTTAAAGTGGAGAATATAAATACAAAACATTAAGAGTTGAACAGTCTTTTTATTAGGAAAATTAAACGAATGGACCTTTTTCACATTTCCGGGTTTCTCAGCAGCGGAAGTCGTCATAGTTGGGTTAACTTGAATAGCAGTGAATGGGAGAGCACCACAAATATATTTTTTGCATTCCCAGTTGCTCAAATAGCAAAAGAAAAACTCCACGATAGTGTTTCCATGACTTTCAGTAAAAGGAAAAAAATTGAGAGAGACTGATAACGGCAGTCAGAAGAGAGAACGATGTCAAATTTACCGTCCCTCC
>NW_015549218.1:0-129 GCF_001515605.1 Sinocyclocheilus anshuiensis | reverse complement strand
AAAGTGATATAATACAAAGAATAGTGTTATAAATGTACATACATTTTTTTAAAAATTCAAATATGAAAAACTTTCGAGGATTTGCGATGCTGATGACCGTTAAATGCGTCATCACAGTCTTGTGAAAAG
>NW_015549217.1:0-434 GCF_001515605.1 Sinocyclocheilus anshuiensis | reverse complement strand
TTGTAATAGTGTACTTAGTAAGTATATGCAAAATATTGAAAAAAAATTTACTTTCTGTGATATAGAAGAGACCGTTGTACATCTTTTTTGTGAATGTGTTTGTGTAAAAAAATTTTGGAATGAGTTATGTACATATCTCTCAGATAAAACAAATGTTAGAATATGTATCAACACTTTTGATATTATTTTCTTTTATTATAACTCTAACTTTGGGATTCAATATATTGTTAATCTTTTTATTATACTTGGCAAATTTTTTATTCATAAGTGTACATTTTTGGGTAAGAACCCAGTACTGTCAATTTTCCTGGTTGACTATAATTCTTACGTTTTATCTTTGATGGGCATAAAAAAAAAAAAAAAATTCAAAAGTAAAAAATTGCTTTCAATATTTAACCTTGTATAATTTTCCCCCTCTGGTTTATGTTATTTAT
>NW_015549216.1:1307-1885 GCF_001515605.1 Sinocyclocheilus anshuiensis | reverse complement strand
CCGTAAGCTTAAACCTGCTTGGGAGCAGGCTTATTTCATGTAAACCGGATTAGATTGCATCTTTTCAAGTGGAATTGATATTGAAAATCTATCCCAGCCACTGCTACTTTAGTGGGGACAATAATTAAAAATTATAATCCTTTAAAAATTCATTTGAAAATAATGTGTAATCTATAATACTATGGACACAGACAGTTTTACTCATTGAAAGATTTGTTCGTGATAATTACTTTATAATTGTATTAGAGTCGTACACGGATGCTATACAGTTAGAGTCGTGCATTCATTTAAGTGATGACTGCTATTATGGGAGTACGTGGCTTGAAGTGCAGGAGATGCAGATAACTTGATCTTGACCCTTAAACTTTAATGTTGTCACATAACAAATCTGCTTCAAAGATAAATTACATGAATTGCTAATTACAACACTGAAATAAAAATGTAATGCCTGTACAAAGAAATCGTGAATATAAAAAGTGGGAATCATGTAAAAATAAATGAATAAATAAAAAATAAAAAAAAACATGCAAGTTTCATTTTATCTTTTTTTTTTTCACGTTTCATGAGGTTTTTTTTTT
>NW_015549216.1:0-1252 GCF_001515605.1 Sinocyclocheilus anshuiensis | reverse complement strand
TTAATTATATGATGTCATTACATTGCTGTCCTGCCGCCAGCCAATCGCTGCATTGCTGATCATGGTTTTGAGTATCGATACATCTGCCCTTTACGGGGAACACGAGAGCGCGCAGTAATCTTCGACAACTTAAACCAGATATTTTAATCAAATCCGCAAATTCGTTTGAAGAACCAAATTAGCCATAGATCACCTATTATGATTAGAAGATCTGGCATCTTTCAAATTAGGGCTGCACTATTAATTGAATGCGATTATCATGCGCATCTTGTCCGTAAAGCTGCTTCTGTAATCCATAGTAAATCTCCATCACATGCTTTCAGATGGAGCACCATTTACTACACTGAGCCATAGTTCACTAACAAGCTATGCAAAATCGCGTTCATAATCACAGATGACTTAATCGCGGGATTATGAAACCGTTCTGCGATTTTATGAAAGCTGTTTGCATAACTTCTCCATGAATTATGGCTCTGTGTAGTAAATACTGCTCCATTTGAAAGCACGTGAGAACCACATTTAATGTTTTTACTCCAAATACACTTCATAACGTCAGTCGAGTGTTTGAAGTAAATCCTTCTGTAAGATGATGTGGCTTCTGACACAACCTTTATCCCTGCTTAGAATACTATGAAATATGGTGCGTGCCTTACTGTCAATTAGCATTGCATTATTATAATTTTTATTATAATATAAAGTATATAATAAAACTAACTCTGATAAACCATATATCGTCGTAGTCGTGTGTTTATTAGTCACATTGAATCAATGAAAGCAGTAAAATCTTCTGTTTATTCAGGATTTCCTGGATTTCTTCTGAGGGGTGTATTTGGAGTTTCAGCGCGAGAGTGCCCTCTGGCCTTTTCTTCTGCGGGGTGTATTTGGAGTTTCAGCGCGAGCGTGCCCTCTGGCCTTCGGATGGGGATTTACTACTGATCACAGAACCCTGCTTCACTGAAAGATATGCATGACAATCGCAGCTTCTGCCTAATTGCGACTTATCGCCTTTTGATTAATTTCTATTAATCGTGCAGCCCCATTTCAAATCTCAGATGTACTAGGCAAGGTACGAAGAACGGCCCCCAGAACTATGACTTCTGAATTTAGCAGATTACAACCACATTATGGATAATACAGCCATGGGTCAATGCAGCCTTTGATCAACTGACGTTAGGTGTAATAATTGGTAAGGAGCAGAACAGAAGGCAGTTAGGGTTAGGGTTAGGTTAGGGTTAGGGTTAGGGTTAGGGTT
>NW_015549215.1:0-1396 GCF_001515605.1 Sinocyclocheilus anshuiensis | reverse complement strand
CCAAACCTGTATAAATGTCTTTGTTCTGCTGAACACAAAGGAAGGCATTTTGAAGAATGCTTATAACTGAACAGTTTTGGGGCAGCATTGACTTCCAAAGTATTTTTTCCTACTATATGCCAATCAATGCTGCCCCAAAACTGTTTGGCCTCATATCTTCCTTCGTGTTCAGCAGAACAAAGACATTTGTACAGGTTTGGAACAACTTGAGGGTGAATAAATGATACCAGAATTGTCATTTTTGGGTGAACTATCCCTTGAAGGATTCATTTGAGGAGTATAATGGTGGAGCTTTAACATCAGCACACTTTCAAAGAAAGTCTTTCTTAAAATATTAGAAATGTATTTTTTTTTTATTGTATTTTAGCTATGCTGTCATTGTTCTTATTGTGTAACAATGTATTACTTTAAGCAAGTTTTTTTTGGGGGGGGGGGGGAAGTATTATTATAGATTTTTAGTTTTGGATTTTGGTTTTATATGGGGTTACATTATATTTGAACAGATGCATTTCAAACAAATGAGCTATGTGTGTATCATGCTTC
Organism: Sinocyclocheilus anshuiensis; assembly: GCF_001515605.1. Classification (NCBI taxonomy): domain Eukaryota; kingdom Metazoa; phylum Chordata; class Actinopteri; order Cypriniformes; family Cyprinidae; genus Sinocyclocheilus; species Sinocyclocheilus anshuiensis. The sequence goes on along the minus strand of NW_015549215.1, from coordinate 853 downwards.
TCTGTATATTTGTAATCTGTATGGATTGGTGTGTACTGTTGAAAAATATGCAGTATTTTTTTTCAAAGAAATGTTTTTTGCTTATTGCCTTACTGCTTTTAATAATCTACAATATTAAGGTTGCTAAAATGTTATAAAATGTTATAGTTGTCCAAAGCTTTTTTTTTATTCTGTTATTAATCTATCTATCTAAATATCTGGTTTTATCATAGATTTCATCATAGTTTTGTTTAAATTATTGAAACACCACTGCATATAGTGGATAAAGCTTTCATTTAAACAAAAATCATGTTAAATCAACATGAGGTACCGTTACATAAAAAGCAAAAAACAACATAAAAAAAATCATGTTCATTTGACAAACGTAAGTTGGGTAACATAAACAGAGATAAATTATGTTGAGAGAACATAAATATGTGCAACCGATGTACATTTTTTATTTTAATCCAACAGATTTTTTTTTCAGTGAGGAGTCTGTTGTGAGTTGAGAGTTAAAAGATTAAAGTATTGTTTTTCTATCAATAAAAGGAATCTTCCCCATGTGCCCTTTTCATTCATGCATTATAGAATACAATAGAGCAATCCACACATATAGATACAGACAGACACAGAAACATCCAGCAGCAACAGGGACACCTGGTGAATGTCCATAATGCAGCACACCTACAGTATATATGACACTCATAATATCTCACCTGCGCTCAACAGAAGAGTCTTCCTCTCTGCAGAGATCTGAAAGATCCATCGGTTGGTTTTTCCTCACAGACACATCGATGTGTTCAGCTAAATCTGACTCACCCTCCATAGCGTTGTTTTTGGCGGCCTGTTTTAATTTTAGTTTTAGTCTAGTCTT
>NW_015549214.1:0-584 GCF_001515605.1 Sinocyclocheilus anshuiensis | reverse complement strand
ATTTATTAATACTAATTTCATATGATTGGTAACTTATTTGTCTTAGTCTACTTCTTATTATATTCTTTTAAATAGAAATTTTAAAAAGCTTATAAACATACATTTTTAAATTTGACATAGATGAAAATTATGCCATTGAAAATGTAAAAAGAAAATACCCCTGTAAGTCACTTTAAGGAGTCAAATGTCAGCTCGTATTAGAAAGGCTAATTTTTGATCAGAATTTATTATTGATCAGAAGGTGCTCCTATTTTTTTTTTTTAATTAGGAGGACAAGCGCTCCTAAAAAGAAAAGTAAGCATAGAGTGTATCAGAGAAAGCTGAGAGTGTATCAGTATATTAGATCCGTGCATGAGGTCTTAAAGAGACAGCAGCCTAAATAAACCTGCTGCTGCCTTTCATTATACAGTTAAGACTATCCAGTGTTATTTTACAGTTGAGTATAGATTATAGTTAGACCTAACTGAAAACATTTCTTGTTATTGTTTTTGTTTTTGTTTGTGCTATTGATCGTCATTAATTTATTTGTTCTTATTTTATTATTTACTATTTATTTGTCTTTTTTAGTTAAAATAAGGCCATGT
>NW_015549213.1:0-513 GCF_001515605.1 Sinocyclocheilus anshuiensis | reverse complement strand
GAAGAAGAAAGTTCAACACTCTTCAGCAATAAAAAAAGAAGAAATTATAGTTTATCTTGTGTAATTTTTGCTTATTATATGGTTGAATTGGATCACTGAAGGTCAGCAGCAAATTGGTTAATAAAATGGGATTAGATACATAAAGGATATTTGTATTATTTAACATATTTAATTATTGCAGCTTTGAGTCATATTCTGAGTTGCGCATTTAACTGTTTTTAATAATTTTGAGGAAAACTAAATCTGATTCTCTCAACATGGGGACAGGAGAGCTTTCAATCAATAAATGGGGGAAAAAAGTAACTGGAGTTACTTATTTGAAAAAGTAACTAATATTTTCTTGTAAATTAAAAAGTAATGCGTTACTTTACTAGTTACTTGAAAAAAGTAATCTGATTACGTAACTCGCGTTACTTGTAATGCGTTACCCCAACACTGGGCACAAGTGGAATGTACAAAATATGGTGACATTTAGTGCTGGGCGGTATACCGGTTCATACCGAATACCGGTGT
>NW_015549212.1:463-856 GCF_001515605.1 Sinocyclocheilus anshuiensis | reverse complement strand
CAGTAGCACAGGCGGTCTGAGGGTTACAGTGGTGGCAAACCCCTCGGAACCAACCCTCGGGGGACCATCACTCCTCTACCACTTCGCAACCAGTTGAGCCGCCAAAGGAACACGCTGGGCCCTCTTCAAAGAGCGTACCAGCGGTATCCTTCGGTGCTCCTCCCGATGACCGGGTGTCGATCACTGCATCGGAGGGAGAGCTCTCTGAAGAGGAAGATTCGGCTGCGGTGCCGCGGTGGCAAAGTCTGAATTGGATCCGGAGATGTCGGCTATGCTTTCCCGGGCCGCCGAGAGGGTTGGGCTCGAGTGGAAATCTCCACCGCATCCCGAGCCCTCGAGGTTGGACGATTGGTTTCTCGGGGTGGCTCGTGCTGGTTCTCAGCGCCCCGCCTC
>NW_015549212.1:0-405 GCF_001515605.1 Sinocyclocheilus anshuiensis | reverse complement strand
GCATACCAGCTTTTCGCTTCGGAGCCGAGCGACAACATCGTTCTGCTCCTACCAAACTGCTTCGTGTGTGACGATTCTAGCGTGCTCTCTGGAGTTTTTTGTGTTGGCGGACGGCACTTCACCGGTGGTCGTTCCTGTGTAGAGTGGGTTGCGCACTTCAGGCTGCACAAACTGTGCCTCCCCTCCTGGGTCTGTAGGTACTCGTCTGGCCTGTCCGGCGATGCTTATACGGCCTGTGGAGAAGCTGCCTCCGCCTTACACGCTACAGTGTTACTGCAGGTCCATCAGGCCAAGGCACTGAGGGACCTGCATGAGGGTGGTCATGATCCGGACGTTTTGAAAGAGCTCCGAACCGCTACGGACCTCGCGCTCCGAGCGACGAAGGTCACCGCAAGTTCTCTGGGT
>NW_015549211.1:1985-3384 GCF_001515605.1 Sinocyclocheilus anshuiensis | reverse complement strand
AAGTAGATAGAATAGAAAAAAATAGAAAGCTAGTGTTCATTCATGATTATACGTTTGTTTACATATTTAACGTTTATTTGATTAAGTCGTTTTTAAGTTTAAGGTTTGTTTGTCAGCAAGTTGCTGGTAAGTATTAGATTTCTTAGCCTTTTGACATCATATAACCTATTGTATATGCTAAAAATATGTGCCATCCCCTTACTTTATTATAGTAAAACCATGTTTTTTGGCATATTGATTACCATTTGCATAACCACAATGGTTAAACTATGGTTTCTGTAGCAAAACCATGGTTAATTTGTGGCTACCATGGTGTAACTACAATAACCATCTTTTATCAATTAATTAATTCATTTATTTGTAATAAAACATGGTTAATATTCGTGAGGGTTTAACTGATGTGGAGAATTGAAGTGTTGCTCTACTTCCACAACTGTGACTTGTTTAGCCCAACAGCGCTGAGAAAAGTAACGTGGGTCAATGGTTTAGTGGCCTGGATGAAATGGGCTTAATTGCACCGATTAAGTTTAATAAGCACTAAACTAATGAAACAGACATTTATATTAACATGCGATAATCATTATGTAGAGCCACTAGTGAAACTTGATCCTGGAGGGCCATTGCTTCAAGCTTCTTGCTTCTTCAGAGTCCAGTGAGGAGATGATCTTTGTGCTGAAGGAGAAAATTCTGACGAAATGGCACTCAGAGTCGACTTATATAGCTGTCGGCTCTGCCTCTTTTTGGCGGGCTGAAGCGCCATTTGTTGGTGCAGCTACACAAACATGAACAAATCAGGCTTCAGTATCAGAGTAAACAGGAGTTTCCCCATAAGTATCTTTGACACAACGGGAGAGACCGCTCGATAGGGAATGACGGGTTTAAAACAATTGATGGACTACTGGTACAAACTTAAAAACGAAAACACTTTTCCAAAACGGCACTACCTTCATCTTTACACAGAGTGCTGTGGAATGCTGCAAATTCACACAATCACACACACACACACACTGATCTTACTGTCTAAATTAAGATTTATTACACACATTTATAAGAAGAGACTCTGTAACATCTCACGGATTTATCATGCAGCTCAAAACATTATGAAGAAGAATCTCTCATCAATCTCTTCTGATTCATCAACACAGTTTCACTGATGATTCATAATAATAAGCACCAAACCCTTCTGTGGATGAGGCTCATTGTGTTTCTGGAGACGCTGTAGAAGGACAGAGTTCCTGCACTGTGATCCACAAACACTCCTGTTCTCCTGCTGCTGATGGGCTTCACAGGGAGATCAGTCCTTATCTTATTGTGTATGAATGAGTAACTGAAGGAAGAGCAGGACAGACTCCAGGACTGATTATTATGTCCAAACCGACAGTTATTGCCCTCCCCCTTC
>NW_015549211.1:0-1932 GCF_001515605.1 Sinocyclocheilus anshuiensis | reverse complement strand
GGTGGGAGAGAGCGCTGTACATTCACTCCCCCCACCTACAATCCCTGCCGGTACGAGACTCGAACCCACAAACTTTGGGTTACGAGTCCGACTCTCTAACCATTAGGCCACGACTTCCCTGTCGTGGCCTAATGGGAAGGCCAAAAACTGTCTCTAACCATTAGGCCACGACTTCCCCCTTTTATATGATACTGATATACACACAACACCACTCCACTCAATCTCCCAGTAACAGTGTCCACACACACTCTCTCTACACAACACCTGCTCCCAATAATCAAATCTGTCTGGATGATCAGGATACGGCTGCTCTGTGTTAGTGACCGTAATAACTCTGTTCCTCTCGGACAGACAAAGCCATTTATTCACTGTGTTCAGATCCAGAGTGAGCTGATGGGAATCTGGAGATAAAACACATCAGAGCCAGGAATTATCGATCGGTTTGATCTTTTCATGAAGCTGAACTCATGTTCAGTGCATCAGAAGTGTCAGTGTAGCTTCACAGATATCCTGAGCAAATCATTACTTTCATGATCAATTATCAAACTCTTCTATCATGTCTGTTTCACCTTCTACGGGAAGAACATGGACACTGCATGTTTTTATTGACTTACATTGTAGGAAGTCATTCCTTGTCCTGGGAACCATATTGATGAAAGTGACTGTGGAAATCAACATTTGAAAAGTGTGAAAAAATTAACCCTCCATCCTACATGATATTAGATTGACTCATTTCTGAGAGCAGAGAAATCTCAAGGACTTTACCTCTGTCAGAGATCTTTCTGATCTCCTCTTTGCAGAAATCCTATAATACAAAAGAATTGGGAAAAATGACTGTTGTTTGCAGAACTGAAATCATGACACAAGAAACACAAGTTTTTATGTTACTGATGTTTCAACATATCTGATTTGGGTTCTGTATAGATGAGCTGATCATTGATTTGATTTGATTTTAGAGTGAATGATGACAAACAAAGTGATAGGATTAAACTACTGGAATAGTATGGATTACTTTTAAGCAGTCATAATTGTATGTAATTTTAATAGTGAGTTTTTTTTTTTGTTGTTTTTTTTTTATGCCCATTTTTGGCTTTATTAAAGACAGTAGAGATGAGACAGGAAATGACGGGAGAAGAGTTGGGAATGGGACTAGGAAAAGACCTCATGAACTGGGAATCAAAACCACTGGGCCACGGCTCAAACTTTGTAACATCATTTAAATTACACATTGTAATGTCAAAATTATATAATAAAATTATTTTTGATAGATCAGCCAGATCAGTTTTTTTTTGTCCTGAAATTGCTAGCATTTTTATGTTCTCTTGGACCTACACAAGGAGTGCATATGATTAAATAGAAATAAACTCGAATTTGGGTTTTCGCTGTACATACAGTGATCATTATTTACCTCCGATTGGTTTTGAACAAGCTCTAACAAGCAAAGGATCCTCAATACTTCCCTTAGCCAGAGCTGTGTGAGAGAAAGAGATCAGAATGAAAATACAGTAATGTAAAAACCAAAGAAACACATCTGGCATCTCGGGAAAAACCTCTGAAACTGTCTCTAGGAAAGCTATTCTTTCAAACTAAGCTAAACCAGAATAGGAAAACAAATGGTAACGCTTTAGATTACAACCCGCAAAGAACTATGTAAGTATACTGAATTTACGGTGTACGTTTCTGTAATTATAGTGTACCTATAAAGAACATACGTGTAGGTATAAGGGAACAATGTGTTACGTTTGGGTAATAAGGGGGTAACAACCAGATATGCAACCTGCAAAGAACTGCGTAAGTAAACTGAAGTTACAGTGTAACTTTTTTGTAATTATAGTGTACCTATTCAGTACCTCCGCGTAGATATAAGGGAATAATATGCGAAGTTTGGGGAATAAAGGGGTAACGACCTGTAAAATTACAAATCATTTATAC
>NW_015549210.1:0-1306 GCF_001515605.1 Sinocyclocheilus anshuiensis | reverse complement strand
ATGCTCATTCCATGCACAAGAACATGCTCAACTATAGTGCTTTATTTTTCATTAGCAACAAATATCCGTTGACCTCGCCCCCTTCATTTTTCTTTTCTCCTCCAATTCCTCTTTGTCTCCCACTACCAGGATTAATTTTCCAAAACACATAATCACCCATGCTGTTGTTCATATCATCCTGAGATTCTGACTGGTGTGTCATCAGTTTTGCTACTTAATGTTCACACATGGATAAATGTGTGCTATTTGTGTTCATTTTGTGATTCTTGAGGTAGTTATATTGTGTGTTTGTGTTTTCTAAATGAGAACATGGTTAAACCTGTGCAAAATGATGCCGTTCTTGTGTAGAATTTTTCAGTAAACACTGAGCAAATTTGAACACAGGGGAAAAGTGTTAAAAGTTTTGAGAAACGTGTCTTTGTTTCGAGAACTGTAGGAATGGTTTGGAAAATTGGGTCAAATTAATCAGTTGTAGTGTGTTCGCAATCGAGAAAAACTGTAATACAACCCAATTCTGAAAAAAAAAATGCAGTCTTCAGTAAGTGTTTGATGTTAACACATGCAAAGGTGTTGTTCCCTTTCGAACGTTCACTTCACGTTGTGTATGGGAAAACTCCTGTTTTACTCTGTACTAAAGCCTGATTTGTTCACGTTTGTGTAGCTGCACAAACCAATGGTGCTTTAGCCCGCCAGAAAGGCTGGAGCTGACGTGTATATAAGTCGGCTCGCAGCGCCATTTCATCAGATCATTCTCCTTCAGCGACGCTGCTCGCAGCACCATTTCATCAGATCATTCTCCTTCAGCGACGAGGATCATCTCTTCGCTGACTCTGCAATCAAGAAGCTGAAGAAGGAAGAAGCTCAGCCTGCAGCTCGCCGCCGTAGAAAAGCCCCGGCAGCGGAAGAAGCGGTAAGCCTTCCCCTGTGGTCATCCGGCACTTAAAGGGGTCATCGGATGCAAAATTAACTTTTCATTACATACTTTTTATGTAGTTGTTTGAACATAAATGTATGTTGGAAGTGTGTGTACACATCCATCCTATAATTATAAAAATCCATCCAGTGTTTTTTTTTAAATCCCTATTTGTTTTTTTAAAATCCCTATTTTAAAATCCCCTTTCTCAAATCAGGCTGTTCTGAGATTCCTGTCAGAATGATGTAGTTCTGTACAGGCCCCTCCCATGACAGTTGATTGACAGTAGTGTTTCAGCATAGACTGGACTGGTGTCTTACATTAGACCCACACTGAGTGAGCTGTTATCTGTCCACCATTGTGTTGACTCTGGTGCAGGGGAAGACAAGATGT
>NW_015549209.1:0-403 GCF_001515605.1 Sinocyclocheilus anshuiensis | reverse complement strand
AATATTCAATGAATTATTTGTTAAACCATCACAGGATAGAACACATAGGATTGTTGGGTATCAAGGCAGCAAAGGATACATCCATTGTCCCAGAGCTATCTGGTTGTTGTTCGGAACGTGCTTGTTCTGAAAGCTGTAGTTGTATTGGGAACATGCTTGTCCCAGAGCTATCTGGTTCTTGTTCGGAACATGCTTGTTCTGAAAGCTGTAGTTGTATTGGGAACATGCTTGTTCTTAAGTTATAGCTGTATTGTTGGGAACACGCTTGTCCCAGAGCTATCTGGTTGTTGTTGTTCTAAAAGCTGTAGTTGTATTGGGAACATGCTTGTTATTAAGCTACCTGGTCGTATTAGGAACGTGCTTGTTCTTAAGTTATAGCTGTATTGTTGGGAACATGCTTGTT
>NW_015549208.1:716-839 GCF_001515605.1 Sinocyclocheilus anshuiensis | reverse complement strand
AGTCCAATATTCCTACTGCTGTCTGTCATGTTAATCAAAGAACAATATACAAAGAAAATCACTTTCTGCTCTTGACTGAATACGTTTTATAACTTTAATGGTAAGCATTAATCTGTATTTAAT
>NW_015549208.1:0-198 GCF_001515605.1 Sinocyclocheilus anshuiensis | reverse complement strand
ACATGCCCTGACATTTGTGCTTTTTTCAGTTGCTTACAAACATTTGAATGTCTAAAGTTTAATAACACTGTAATCAGCACAAACTGGGCTACAATAATATGTGAGCAGCATGTATGTACGTGATTTTGTTTTTGAGAAAACAACGTTTATGCATGCTTAGTGAAAAACTGCAATTTTAAAGTCACTGAAATAAGGCCA
>NW_015549207.1:0-543 GCF_001515605.1 Sinocyclocheilus anshuiensis | reverse complement strand
GAGTAAATTTTAATCTAAAAGTTCAGCGCGCTTGAATCCGCGCATTAGTTTTTGCCCCCCACAATTTGAATCAGAGGGACGGTTGGGCTTGTCACAGAGGAGATGCATGGCTGGATTTTCTCGTGTTTAAGGTAAATTGGGCTTGTCACGGAGGAGATGCATGGCTGGATTTTCTCGTGTTTAAGGTAAGTTTGCCTTTCTGTTTTAGATTTCTGATTTGTAATACTTTGGTCCGTGTGCATTTCGATAGTTTGATTCTTGTTTGCTTGACTCATTTTACTGTACATTGACGTTCATATTAATCACATAACCTCATTAAAGTTAACTTGCGTGCGGTCACAGTGAGTGATATTTCAGCGAAAATGTTTTCAATAGTTCGGAGATTTACAAAGCTGTTTTTCACGTAAAAACTTGAGCACAATTGGAAATTACTGGAAATTATTTAACGTTGTAACTGCTAGCTAGCTAACGTCGTTACTAAATAAAACAATCGCATACTTTAGCATAACGCTAGTTTCTGCTCTTTCAAACACTCGACTGACA
>NW_015549206.1:174-489 GCF_001515605.1 Sinocyclocheilus anshuiensis | reverse complement strand
TGGAATAATAAATTCACCCCTAGTCCCCTACCGTTTTATTACATTGTGTTTTGTGTTTGTACTGTTTAGGTTTTAATGCTGCATTGCACAGCTGAGCTATTTGCACTATTTTAATACTGCTGCACACTTTTTATAATTGATCATTTTATATTGCCATTTTAAATCATTTGTATTCGTAAGCTTTACTATCAATTTGGAAGTTTCAAAATAAATCTTATTGTAACGTTACTTGTACAATGACAAAGATATTCTGTTCAATTAGCTCATGCTCTCTCTGTATCTAACAAGCCATTCTTCAGTAATAAATTCACTATA
>NW_015549206.1:0-139 GCF_001515605.1 Sinocyclocheilus anshuiensis | reverse complement strand
ATTCAATATAATAATTAAAATAAATGATGGACTTTGTCAAAGATGAGAGCTTTAGTGAGGAAATTTATTTGTATTTAGTGAGGGGAGTTTTTTGTTTGTTTGTTTGTTTGTTTTTTACCATTGCTGCCCGGATCTTTTC
>NW_015549205.1:841-1001 GCF_001515605.1 Sinocyclocheilus anshuiensis | reverse complement strand
CAGTCTACACCCCAGAAGCAGCCAGACAACGTTGGATGGAGCAACCGGCCCACATGCCCAACTGCGAACCCTCTACCAACAGAACTCAGGCAAGCTCAAGTCGGTGCCGCCACAAGAGCAAAGCGACACCGCAAACATCAGATTTCTAGTGACGTTCGGG
>NW_015549205.1:0-146 GCF_001515605.1 Sinocyclocheilus anshuiensis | reverse complement strand
AGGAAAACCTTTCTTTGAATGAACACACATAGCCTTCAGGTCATCGTGTATGTTGTCTTTGAGATTTTATACTTTTTATACTGTATACAATTTTATACTGAGGTTTTATGCAGGCTTGTGATGGAAACACTCATTCCTGTCATCCT
>NW_015549204.1:0-749 GCF_001515605.1 Sinocyclocheilus anshuiensis | reverse complement strand
AGACTCAGCCTCAGCCTTTTTGAAAGTCTGGTGTAAAAAATAAAAAAGATGAACAAGGTTTTTACCTTTGCCATCTTAAAAACTGAGAAAAATCATGAAAAGCTTTGTATTCATAACTTAAGGCATAGCATCATACCTTGATGTATCTGCTAGATAATGCAAGATGAAGGCCTTCCCGCTTCCGTCGGTTCCACCCAATAGCATGGACAGTTAGCATGTCATTCCTGGCTTTTAACAACAAAATTATGTGATGGAGGATAGTCCTATTAAAGCTCATGGTATTTCAGTTCATCCACGCATTGACCATTGAGTTTTAATTTAAGAGAGACGTAATGCAGTTTTATTCATGTACTGTCATATAAGAATATTTACAGCTTTCTCATGCAATCTCCGACAAAGTTTTTGACAGAAAGAATACAAATAATAAAAAGAAGAAAGAATAAAAGAAAGGTTTTCTAAAATAATATAAATAACCAACAATTACCAGATTTTGTCATGTACTTGGTTGTGAGGGCACAACGAGACAGGTAGCTGTTTACCATTTCAACCTCCTCCCCTGCAGTTGTGCCAGCACCTTCCTGATTTTTGCCACTCCAGATTATCTAATAAATCAGTGTGGCACTTATATTTTAATCATATACAGTGTATTATATAAGTAATAAAAATACCATTTCAAATGGTATGATTAAGAATATGAAGTACCACACACTTGGTTGAATGAGCCTTGGCATGCATGACAGAAAGGAATG
>NW_015549203.1:0-448 GCF_001515605.1 Sinocyclocheilus anshuiensis | reverse complement strand
AGAAAATAAAAAGAAAACTAGGCCGCTGACATCTATCTAAACAAACAAACAAAAAAGAAAAGTATCAGATAGTTCGTTAAACAGTACGTGGCAGTCAAAATCTTGTAACATTACAATTTAAAAGTTTGAGAGTTTGTTACAAGTTAGAAAATAAAAAGAAAACTAGGCCGCTGATCATCTATCTAAACAAAAAAAAGAAAAGTATCAGATAGTTCGTTAAACAGTACGTGGCAGTCAAAATCTTGTAACATTACAATTTAAAAGTTTGAGCGTTTGTTACCGGTTAGAAAAGAAAGAAAAAATGCTGACTTATCTTACCATCTAAAACAAAAACAAAACAAAAATATCAGACCGTTAAGCAATAAGATACTTGGCGAAGTCTATGTTGTACTCTACCATTACGATTTAAAACTAGTTAGAGTTTTTCACAAGTTAAACAAAATAAAAA
>NW_015549202.1:0-2180 GCF_001515605.1 Sinocyclocheilus anshuiensis | reverse complement strand
CAGCTGAAAACTCATCTCTTTAAACGCTACTTGACTTCATCTTAAGTAAAAAAAAAAAAAAATTCTTTCTCTTTATTTATTCCTTCCCTTTCTAGCTTCTACTTATTTGAACAATGCCTAAAACTTGGTACTACAAGCACTTCCTGTGTCTGTTTGCCTCTATAAGAAGAATCGCTTTATGTATTCCCCAATTGTAAGTCGCTTTGGATAAAAGCATCTGCAAAATGACTAAATGTAAATGTAAACTATGGTCTACCTATTGCTGCCGCAACTAAACGCATAATTTGATTTGCTATGCATACTGCTATTAATAATTCGCTAATAACGCAATCTGAAATTCTATGGATACTGCTGCAGTAAGTCGCTTTGGATAAAAGCGTCTGCAAAATGACTAAATGTAAATGTAAATGTAAATGTAAATGTAAATGTGGAAAAGCCTTTTTGGAAGCCAGGCATCATTAATGGAATTGCCCCTGGTTACTGCTAAAAGGCTGTTCCTAATGTTATGTTTCTCTGATGTTGTGATGTACACTTTTTCCTGAAGGAACTCATTGCCAGCAGTAACAGGTGCAATTCCATCGATGATATCTGGCTTCCAAAAAGCTGTTGCCACTGTTATGCTTCTGTGATGTACATTGTTCCCTGAAGAAACTTATTATCTGCAGCGTAACTACATACAATTCCAACAATTATGTCTGGCTTCCAAAACGTCAGTCGCAACAGTTAAATGTGTCTGTGAAGAGCCATTTTGGAAGTCAGACATCATCGTTTGAATTGCAACTGGTTACTGCTGGCAATGAGTTTCTTCAGGAAAAAAGTATACATCACAGAAACATAACAGTGGGAACAGTCTTTTTGGAAGTCGCACATCATCATTGGAATTGAACCTGGTTACTGCTGGCAATGAGTTTGTTCAGGAAAAAGTGTACATCACAGAAACATAACGGTCACATTGTTATGTTTCTTTGATGAACACTTTTTTTTTTTAATCATTTGGTACAATGCACTTATTGTGTACATACATGTTTTTACATTGTATTTCTATTTTTAAAAATACCTATATGTAGTTACACCTGTAATTAATTTCTGTAATTACATTTATAATTACAGTGTTGACCCATCCCTTACACCTTAACCCACACTTAAACCTACCCAAACCACCAAATCTGTCCCTAACCTTACCCATATCCCACCTCAATAGCAGCAAAAGTGTTTTGCAATACAATATGACCACAATAAGTACATTGTACTTATTTTTTGATGCAAGTACATAGTAGTTAAGGCCACATAATATAAAGTGTGACCACAGCCTTTTTGGAAGCCATACTTTATTGGTTACTGCTGGCAATGAGTTTATTCAGGAAAAAGTGTACATCACAGAAACAACGTTCCTATTGCTATGTTTCTTTGATGAACACTTTTTGTTTCCTGAAGAAACTCATTGCCAGCAGTAACCAGTTGCAATTCCAATGATGATATCTGACTTCCAACATGGCTGTTCACAGAAACATTTAATTGTTGCGACTGATGGTTTGGAAGCCAGACATAATCGTTGGAATTGTATGTAGTTACACTGCTTATAATAAGTTTCTTCAGGGAAAAATTTACATCACAGAAACATAACAGTGGGCACAGCCTTTTTGGAAGCCAAACATCATCGATGGAATTGCACCTGTTACTGCTGGCAATGAGCTTCTTCAGGAAAAAAAGTGTACATCATTCACAATATAATAACTGCACATCAAACTGCACATAATGTAAAAACTGCACATGATGTAATAAGTATTACATTATTATTGTAATAAAATGTTCATAATGTAATAATTTTCTCAAAATGTAATAAAATCTTGAGTTCATAATGTAATAACAATTATTACATTATGAGAAATTTATTACATTATAAACTCACCAAAAATATTGTCAAATTTCATAATTGTAATAGGCTTTTTTTTTTAGTAAAAACATTAGTGCTTTCAAAATTACATTGTACTGTATGTTTCATCATCCATTTGCTCGATTTCCATGCCCTTTTACATTGCTAAACCAAAGGGTAGAGCACAGTACCAACTACAGTGCGGATGCTCTCATGGCTCTCATTGTTTATATTCAAGTATCAAAATACTCTGGATTCCAGAATTCAGATGTTGTTAGAACACATCAGAGAATGGAGAAAAAACAGC
>NW_015549201.1:0-1886 GCF_001515605.1 Sinocyclocheilus anshuiensis | reverse complement strand
CATTCAATTTATTAGGTGCCTATGGGAAATGTGAATAAAAATATGCATAAATAAATAATAAAATAAAATAAAAATATGCCCTATGATTACTAGCGCACGTCAAACCAGAGAACAGCGGCATAATGTAACGAACAAGCGGAAAGATTAAACAGATTACTGACTAAAATAAGTAATTAATTAGTTGATTTTAAGACCCTGCAAGATAAGAAAGATGATATTTACCTGTTTGTGGACCTAAAGGAAAATTATATGAATGAGAAACAGCGGTTTTGGTGAGTTTTGACTCATTGTGCCACATTTCTATTGTGTTTGGTTTATATTTTGTGTTCAGTGTCATCATATAATGTTTTTTTTTATTATTAGCTTGAGTGTGATGAATTTGTTCTCTTATCTGTGAAAAAAAGTTAACTCTGAAATTATCAAATTCAAAATAAGTATAATCAATTAATTAACTTTTATTAATACTATTCATAAAAGACTATCAAACTCAACTTGATCCACTACACCACTACAACTTATTTCTAAACTAATTTATAATTTTTACAAAAAAAAAAAAAGTAGGAAAGAAGACTTTTAATACTAGTAAATATGAATGGTTTCAAGAGTTTTCACAATTTCTCTGCAATGAACCATTGTGTTTATTTTAAGAAATCTCAATAATCATATTTTTGAGGGACATGGAAAAGTCTTCCATAAGTCTCCTTTTAATTTTTTTTTTCCAAAGAAGAAAGAAAAAGAAATACGTTTTTGGGACAACATAAACCTCTCTCTCCCTTTAACCCTCTGGTACTGTTCTGTTCAACAGAGTTGAGTTTGTTGCAAAACCATTTACAGTCCTTGTATTATTTTATTCTATGCTTGGTACTTTTTTTCCCACAATAACTTGCATTTGGGAATGTGGACAAAACTTGTGCTGTTGAAATTATTTGTAGCAACTTAAAAACATACGCCAGCAACACATGAGAATGCATCAATATATTTATAAATATATAAATAAATGTTTAAGGTTTCAAAATAAAACTTTAAACTGTTGGCTGTAGCATTTCTATCATGAATATGTGGCCAAACATTACGGATTAAATGCAATTAAACATTAGATAAACAATGGTTTGCTCCTGATGTAAAGTGTAACAACAATCGTCAGGCCGCTGGCGTCCTCTGCTGGCATTTGTTATAATACATAAAATACGTAAGTTTAATGTTTATACATTTATTAATGTATTTCAATAGTGTTGATCAGTAAAACAATATGACTACTTACTTTTGATACTTTATTTCAACCAATTATTATTGCCTCAATTATTACATGTATTGAATTCGTACTAAAAGATATTGTTCACTTATCTTAATTACCAAAAAAATATAAAATCTTTAGCAGATGATTAACAAAATAATCATTACTGACAGCCCTAGTTAAAACATTTGAAAATGAACCTGCATTGTTTTGAAATTTGTGATTAGAATAGTATTTTCCTGTCATATATTTTGCCATTGTTGATTTCTTGAAAATAATAGGTTATTAAAATGACTTCATCTCCTGAAAACAATATCGCATATAGTCTGATATTTTGAGCTAATGTATTCACACATTGTATAGTCAGCTGTGTTAATTAAAATTCTTACCACCATCAAAAGTAAAAGCTCAGAATGACATATCCCAGAATATTATGTTTATAGATTATAATTATTAAATTTGTGTTTATATTTGAAGTTGTTGTAAATAATCGTCAACATAACATAAAATTGCGACTTTGATGGTGTATAATTTGCACAGTCATTAATCTCCAACAGAAAGTGAATTAATTCTTTTTTTAATTATTATGTTTGTAAACAGTACAGATATTACATTAATGACATACAGCTTTGTATGCAATACACAATTTATA
>NW_015549200.1:0-609 GCF_001515605.1 Sinocyclocheilus anshuiensis | reverse complement strand
GGTGCTGGCACTGGAGGGTGCTCTGGAGGAGCAGGCACAGCAAAATGCTTTAGAGGAGCTGACACCGGAGCGAGCTCTGGGGCTCGAGCCGACACCGGAGCGAGCTCTGGGGCTTGTGGGCTTAACTCGGGATCCGGATAGCGCTTAAGTGGTGCTGGCATTGGAGGGTGCTCTGGTGGAGCAGGCACAGCAAAACGCTTTAGAGGAGCTGACACTGGAGCGAGCTCTGGGGCTTCATCAATGTATGGCGGGCTTGCCACATTAGCGTCCTTTCGGGCTTGCCACATTAACTGCCGGCTGACTAGACTCGGGAACGGCCGGCTTTCTTGACTCAGGAACTGCCGGCTGAGGGGTTCCGGATCGGAATCGGAGACTCTCCAGACACCGGATGACTGTCTCCTTCCAGTCGAGGTCGGTGGTGTCTGGAAGCTCCGTGGGATGATGGAATGTCATTCCGATCCGGAACATCGTTGCGAGGGTTTCCCCCTCGAGGGAGCTGGTGAGGGCGAGCGGCACGAACGCCCTTGCAAAGATGATGGGGTCTGGGCTCGCCTGAGCCAACGAGATAAACATGAATCGTTCCTCCATTTGGGGACGTGGAGGAACGCA
>NW_015549199.1:1904-3163 GCF_001515605.1 Sinocyclocheilus anshuiensis | reverse complement strand
TGAATATGGACTTAAAGTGCACACTCTGAGCTTTAATTTGAGGGTCCTCTCATCAAAATTGGAGGAAAGTTTAAGGACAATTGACTCAAAAGCTGTTTCATGGACAGGCGTGGGCTATTCCTTCATTATTTCTACATCAATTGAGCAGGATTCCAAATCAAATCCATCAGAGAGATAGCAGGAACATTAGGAGTGGTCAAATCAACAGTTTGGTACATTCTGAGAAAAAAAGAACACACTGCAACATAAAAACATAAAAAGGCCTGGACGTCCACGGAGAACAACAGTGGTTGATAATCGGATGATCCTCTCCATGGTAAAGAAAAATCATTTCACAACATCCAACCAAATGAAGAACACTCTCCAGGAGGTAGGCGTGACACTGTTAAAGTCTACAATCAAGAGAAGACTTCACAAGAGCAAATACAGAAGGTTTACCACAAGGTGCAAACAAGACCAGATTTGACTTTGCCAAAAAAACATCTAAAAAAGCCAGACCACTTCTGGAAAAAGGCTTGGAACAGCTCATGATCCAAAGCATACAACTTCATCTGTGAAACATGGTGGAGCAGTGTGATGGCATGAGCATGCATGGCTTCCAATGGCACTGGGTTACTGGTGTTTATAGGTGACGTGACAGAAGACAGAAGCAGCTGGATGAATTCTGAAGTGTATAGGGATATACTGTCTGTCCAGATTCAGCCAAATGCAGCAAAGTTGATTGGATGGAGCTTCACAGTACAAATGGACAATGACCCAAAACATACAGCAAAAACAACCCAGAAGTTTTTGAAGGTTAAACAGTGGAATATTCTGCAATGGCCAAATCAATCACCTGATTTCAACCCGATTGAGCATGCATTTCACTTGTTAAAGACAAAACTAAAGGCAGAAAGGCCCACAAACAAACAACAACTGAAGTCAGCTGCAATAAAGGCCTGGCAAAGCATCACAAAGGAGAAAACCTAATCTTTGGTGATATCCCTGAGTTCCAGGCTTAAGGCAGTCAATGCCTGCAAAGGATTCTGAAAAAAAAAAAAAAAAAGTACATTGTATTTATGATTACATTTATTTGTCCAATTACATTTGAGCCCCTGAAAATAGGGGGACTGTGCTGTAATTCCTAAGCATTTTATGTTACGTTTTTGTATAGCCCCTTGAATTAAAGCTGAAAGTCTGCACTTCAGCATGGTTTCAGTGTCCAAATATATATGGACCGAACTGTGTGTGTGTGTGTATATATATATATATATATATAT
>NW_015549199.1:0-1879 GCF_001515605.1 Sinocyclocheilus anshuiensis | reverse complement strand
TAGGGAAAAACCCAAAAACCTTTCATTTATTTGTGTTACAATGTGGGTACATCAGTCTTATTCGTTCTGTTAATAAAATGTTATGTTTAATGTAAGCGACTTTGTCATTGTAACATTGGTGATGTTGTGTGTGCTTTTCATTAAGAGCAGGCTAATACTGAATCAACCTTAAGCATTTATTTTATTTTGTTTCAACAATAGGAAAGACCTAACGTTAAAGATCAAAATAAGCGCTACAGATGTGAGAATGTGAGATTTGTTGCTGCTGAGGTAGACGCTCTGGCTCTTTCTCTGCTGTCTGTAGAAATTGTTGTTAATTCTTAATTTGGGAACGGCAGAGACATGTTACAGGTTATAATATAATCCAAAAATCATGGCAACAAATGATTTTTTAAGTCAGTTTAATGTTTAATCAGTTGAAATGACTTTCACAGTCAATTTGATTCAACTTAACTCATATTTAACCGTTGCTTCTTGTCATTGTAGGCTTAGGCTACTTTTTTCAATGAATTTTAATGAATATACTAATTAATCAAATTAATATTATTTATTTTGTATTACATATTGTTCATTCATTTATTTTTAACACCGCACCCCCAGCACCCCCATTTTTTCATGGGCTACACTCCAGGGGGTGCTGCAGCACCCTCAGCACCCCTACTTCCCGCGGTAATGCTCGAGCCGCATTTTTATAGACTTCAGACTTGACTCCAGACTTGACTCAACTCTAGGAAAAGTACTCGTGCATATTTTAAAAGCAAATGGAGTCTTTTATCCTTAAATACTTATATAAGTGATTTTAAAAAGGCGGACCGCATCCGCACCGCTGCATCCATCCGGACCGCGAGCCGTAACACAGCACCATTTTAAGTGAGCAGCGCGTCAAAACAGCGGAGCGGATCACATAAGCGCTCAGGGTCGTTTATGGTAAATATCTTTCAGCGCTATATATTCTAGTATTTTTATCTAAAGCCAAACACGCTTTATTCAAGCCCTTTCAGTTCCGTGCGCTTTCTCTCTCTCTCCGGACGCGCGCCGGCGCCAAGTTCAAGAGCTGCGGATGACGCGGTTATTTTAACAACAACAGAAACACTGTGAGCAGCAAAATTATAGATTACTTTCACTAAAACAGCAGAAAAAACAATGCTGCAAATATAGTTATTTTTCTTACTATCTATTTATCTATCTATAACCTATGTCTCTGACTGTTCAAACCAGATGTGACCAGACGTTTCTGATCTATACTACGGCATGACCGTCGACCCCAGGGAGTTAATCTGTAGGCTAAGAACATTTCAAACGAATCTAATTATAATTGGGTAAATTGTTGTTAGAGGGCTAGGAAAGAACTTAAACTTTAAAACTGCTAGTTAACTTTATTTTCTGCTCAAGATGAGAATGTTTTGATTATTGTAGCTACATTGTTTTTAGTAGATACTGCTTAAAATATTAAAATAGTATAGATTTCAGGAGGAAACTCTGAACAGAAACAGTATTTTTTTCTATCACATGGCCTCGCATGTATCTAAATGTAAAAATACAATAGGCCTACATGTAAAAAAGTTTTTTTTTTGTTTTTTTTGTCCGGACCTCTGCTTGGAAGAAAATATAAAGGCAGCACCTCTTTAATTGAATACCCCTGACTTTTATTATAAAGAAATACTTTATTTGTATGGTTTTGTAATATCTGTCTCACATATTTCCTTATGTGTCATGGTAGATCGGACTGTTAATGATGTTTTATTAACAAGGTTCGTGAGGAGCACGATCAGATAATCAACCAATTTGGCACAGGTGTAGCTCGTTTAGCTAACCATCCTAACTAGCACAATACATATATATATATATGCAGCCTACCTACCTCTGTCCTATGACAGTT
>NW_015549198.1:983-2041 GCF_001515605.1 Sinocyclocheilus anshuiensis | reverse complement strand
GGACGCGTCCTGGGAAAATGGCACGTATGGTCACCCTACTGTATTATTAATAACTGTACTGTGCAGGGGAGCTAGCATATTAGCATCCTGTAGCCCCACGTGTCCAGCTTCAATTCATTTTGTTTGAGACCAAATATTTCTTAAGCTGCAATTCATCAGTTAGACATCCTTACTTGATACTTCCATACATGAAGGTGTTCTGTTGATTCTGAGAATATGGCTTATAAAAGAAACATCAGGGCAATGCTAGCATTTGTTTTGCATATGTGTGTGATTATAAAAAAAAAACAATTACATTTAATTAAAAATTCATTTCAATTGTTTTGTATAATTTCAACATTATTATTTTATTATTTTTATAATTCAATTATTTTATTTTATTAAATTAGGAACTTTGCATTAGCATTGCAGCATTTGTTGTTCCGGTAACTAAACTAAAGGAATTATGGGAAATGAAGTCTGCCAGTAACAATATGGTTGCTAAACTTCTATGGTACCACTAAAAAGACTGAATCTGAAAAGCAGATAACAGGAAAAATACCTGAGTGTTTCTGTCAGGGGGTGGGTATGGAAGCCTGTTTCCGCCACTCAATTCAAAAAAAAAAGGAATTGTGACTTTTTAGAGGTGGGCACTCATGCCAAACCTAATAAAACTGTATTTTTGAGGCCCGAGTGCAGCATCTAAATAGGTCAACTTTCCTTCAGCAGAAGATCATTTTTAGACTTGTCTTGGGTTATTCTTGGCTACACCTGAGCTGAAGGGCAGATGCTCATGTTTAATCTGAGAGACTCATCAGGCTTGTCTGCAATTATGTGACACTTCACTAATCGGGTCTGTTAAGATTCAAGTAATTTATAAGTTAATTAAAATCACCAGAATCAGCAGCAGCAACAAGCCTTCATTATCAGTATCTGTGAACATTTGCATTTAGCAGGTTTCAGTGATCAGATGTCTGCATCAATAGTGACCTTCCCCTTTAGAAAGCGTTTCCATTCTAAGTGCAACCTCAAGTGTAAAAGCAGATCAAACACAACCCAGCCTCCATATCAAACTCTTT
>NW_015549198.1:0-929 GCF_001515605.1 Sinocyclocheilus anshuiensis | reverse complement strand
CCATGTGGCAGTTCCATAAAACCCTTATGCGTTGATGTGAGTAGGTGGTGTATTGGCATAAATTTGTGCATCGCTGATGATATGCAGTTATATAATGGCCTCTGGCCTATATGCAGCACATGAATCTCTGAACACCTGCCTGCAGGAGATGCACGGGGTGAATTTTAGTAGGCTGAACACACACAGTTTCACTCGCTGCTCAACACTGACTGACCCCAGCACTGATTCCTGCTCGTGTATGGAGGTCTCACACCCAGAAAATCTCACCTCAGAGAATTTGTTCCACAAGTCATCTCTCGCCGCGTTCCCGTACATGTGCGTCATCAAGTAATCCTGCAAACAGACAGAGACGGAGATCATTATTGGAAGAGAAATAAATTGGACTTGTACAGGAACGGTGAACTTGGGGAACCAAATAAGCCCAAACAATAACATTACTAATCCTCTCAGTTCAAGCTGAATGTATGCAAATTAGCAGCAGATGTTTGGGTGTGATTGGCTGTCAGCTCAAGGAGGACCATAAGGAGGCCAATTAGAGGCTGATTATGTTGTTCGAGTCGATGCTGCATCAGCGTGTCATAAGTAACATACAAATCAGCAATACGATTTTACAGGAGTTTCTTTCAAGACATAAAAGATGGTCAAATTGTTCACATTAAAATAAACATGCTGAGTTTTGAAAAAAATGAACAGGAGAAAAACATTAATTTATTCAAAGAGTAAAAACTTCAACACTCTTACAAAAAAAAAAAAGATTGTACAGGTATATGCTAATCTTATTCATACACCATAGATGTAGTTACATGTCACTCCATTTCACTTTTCTGCTGTTATCATAGTACATGCCCAAAAAGCATGGTAATTTGGTAAACATACTTTTAAGTGAATATATACTGTATATATATATATATATATATATATATATATAT
>NW_015549197.1:362-877 GCF_001515605.1 Sinocyclocheilus anshuiensis | reverse complement strand
ACCCATCCCAGATTCAATGATTCCAGAAGGAAGCTCAGGCCACACGGTGTCAACAGCACCCTCCAAGGTCATCACCATCATTTCAGTCATACCAGTGGTCAAGGAGCAGGTGTGCAGAACAGAGCTAACAGAAGACCAACACTCTAACTTTATCTCTAGCCACTCCACCTGCAAGAATGACAGCATGACTGCACCTCTGACTGCCCACGGCACAGAGGAAGTAATAACAGAAGAGCCATACCCAGGTTTTGAGACACAAGTTCAGCAAATTCTGAAAGATGCTGATGCCATAAAGGAGGATGCAGGCCGCCACAAACTCCGCCAAGTCCTGTACAAATACAAATAATCATTTGCCAAGGACTCTTTAGATTGTGGCCTCACTAACCTCCATGTTGTGCGTGTCCCAATGCACCCAAAACCTCCACCCACTTTCGTCAAGCAATACAAGATCCCCCTCGAATCGTACGAACCCGTACAGGAGATCATCAACTCTATGCTTGAGAAGGGTGTCATTC
>NW_015549197.1:0-170 GCF_001515605.1 Sinocyclocheilus anshuiensis | reverse complement strand
AGAATCAGAGTAGCCACAATCTTCTCCACTCTTGATGTGGCCTCAGGATTTTGGACTATACCAGTGCATCCAGATGACCAACACAAGCTGGCTTTCACTTTTTGCAATCGGCACCTTAAGAGGGAACTTAAAGGTCCCATATTGTACACCTTTCTGGAGTTTTATTTTAG
>NW_015549196.1:0-563 GCF_001515605.1 Sinocyclocheilus anshuiensis | reverse complement strand
ATCACGATCAGATTTTTTCTAGATCCTGCATTAAATTTATATTAACTCACAAAATTTTAACTTAAAAAAAAAACCTCACTTTTACAGATTAAAGTCACTTAGACTTCACACAGTAGACTTCTTTCACAAAACTGCACTGAGGCACAGGAGTGGATCAGAAGTTTACTTGGAGGACACTTCATCAAATTTAGGCTCTGTAAATACAAAAATGTTGGCATAATGTTAGTCAAATGCACTGCAAAAAAATCAACTTTAGGACAAATGCATTGACACTCAAACAAAACTGAAAACTCGTATTATTGATGTTGTATTCTGAAGGAGTATTGGAATTGAGATACATTTAGATGTACGCCCCCCAACACTGCACATTTTGTGTGTCTCCCTAATCAAACACACCTGATTCAACTCATTAGCTCATTAGAAGAGACTCCAGGACCTGAAATGGGTGTGTCAGACAAGGGAGACATACAAAATGAGCAGTGTTGGGGGGCACCCAAGACCAGGGTTGAGAAACACTGATCTAACGGAAAGGGTGACCTCTGGTGGCAATCGGACGGAAGTCC
>NW_015549195.1:382-510 GCF_001515605.1 Sinocyclocheilus anshuiensis | reverse complement strand
CCTTCTCCTGTCTCTGAACTCCCGCCTCCTCTGTGATCTACTCGGAGGAGGAGTAGGACCACGAGTGGCCACACTAACCACCTGGCCCTGTCTCCGATCCGCAGACCGGGATGGGCCAGGATCCCCAC
>NW_015549195.1:0-253 GCF_001515605.1 Sinocyclocheilus anshuiensis | reverse complement strand
CCTGGTGTTTGAAAACCGGCGTATCGAGAAGAAAGCGTTTCTCTTTCTCCCCGATGTCCGCCAAGTTCACCCACAGATGTCTCTCAGTGGCCACCATCGCCGCCATAGACCTGCCGATCGCGGCAGCTGTCTGCTTGGTGGCCCTGAGCGCCAGATCTGTGGTGCGGCGCAGCTCGGTCACTGCCTCAGGGGAAAGCCCCTGACCCCAGTCTAGGTCTTTCAGCAAATCAGCCTGGTACGCCTGCAATACTGC
>NW_015549194.1:413-589 GCF_001515605.1 Sinocyclocheilus anshuiensis | reverse complement strand
AATCAAATGAACATGCAGAACATTCGTATTTAAATAAGTCTTTTTACAGTTTAATATTCACAGACTATATATATGTACTGACCTGTTTTTTATTTATTCATCACAAATAAGAAAAATTCCATGAAATTCTGCGTTACACAGTAAATTCCGTTCCCTTTCAGACAGTCACTCCGAGT
>NW_015549194.1:0-395 GCF_001515605.1 Sinocyclocheilus anshuiensis | reverse complement strand
CTCGTTCCCTGAAGGAGGGAACGGAGACGTCACGTCGGTGACCGACGAATTGGGATATCGCTTCGATAGACCAATCCACTTCGAGTGTAAACTAAACGAGCCAATGCACATTGCCATGCAATTATTGCATCCAGCTGCCGCTGATCACAGCGTGAGTATAATAAAGCAGCAGGTGCAATGCATACCAGCTTTTCGCTTCGGAGCTGAGCGACAACATCGTTCTGCTCTATATTATTTTGAGAACTACGAGTTCAGCACGCTCTCGGAAGCTTTCTGTGTTGGCGAGATGGCGCTTCAGCGGTGGTCGTTCCAGTGTCGAGTGGATTGCGCACTTCAGGCTGCACTACCCCGTCGTGTTGCAAGCGGCCATCTCCCCTGTGCGCCTCAGCACTAAA
>NW_015549193.1:1125-1202 GCF_001515605.1 Sinocyclocheilus anshuiensis | reverse complement strand
ATTGTTGATTTTTTTGAGCATACGACCGTTTTGCATTTTTGATGCATTTTGACAAATTGGATCTTGCTGTTTTGAGG
>NW_015549193.1:0-1064 GCF_001515605.1 Sinocyclocheilus anshuiensis | reverse complement strand
TAAACGGATGAAAAAGATTGAGTTTCGAGAAAATAAGTTCAACTATGTACCTAAATGATTAACGATTATAGGCACAAACTAACAACTAGGTTTATCATAAAATAAACTATTATTATCGAACAAGTGCAACTAGCAACCTAATTCACATGTGACGTGAGTATTGCTAGGCACCTCTCTCCAAGTCTCTAGCAGACTTGCCACTTGGCTAGCTTTTCAATACAGGAAAATGCACGTCTTTAACATCTAATAACTTTTTAAAGATACTAAAAGTTGCCAAATACATTTTTTTTTTTAATAATGGGTAAATTCGTTGCTAGAGAAAAAAAAAAGCCATAATAATTGGTCCAAATAAAGTATCAAAAGCAAGTAACCATATGGTTCTGTTGAACAAAACTTAACATAATGCATTATAAACAATATAATGTACATACACATTATACCAAAAGCCTACAAAGGGCACCAATGGCCCGACAATTGTTTCTACATGTCACTGTGCAATCTAATCCTTGTATGGCTAAACATTTAATTCAAATGTCCACTTAATCTTGAATATTTGGCTATTTCTTTATGACAGAAATGCTACAGCAATCGTAAATACTTGAATGCGGACATCAAAAGCCATTTTTCTGAGTTTTTCATTACGTTCAGCGTTCACTGAAATAATCTGTTCAGCTTTTCCCCCATAGGCGGCGTGAATTAAATGAGGGTTCATGATCAGCCCTTTTGATGCCCGGCTTCTCAGTTTCGCATTAGCCCATTGGAGTGGCTACTAGGAAAATTCTGGGGTAAGAAACGCCTTCTAATTGATCTGTCAGCTCCACATAACTCCCTGTTTTCAAGCATAAACACCTCGATTCCTCTTGACGAATTCCCTCTCAATAGAAGGACATTGATCATGTAATCAATATGATAAAATCACGGGTCTTAGCACTTGGCTGGCAAAAGTCGACATCACCTCAGCTTTCAAAGCTATGCCTATCCATCCAGATTCAAGGCACTTATTTGGGGTACGTTGGCAAAGGAAATTCTATTTTGTCGTGCGCTTAACTTTCAGATGCAAAGCA
>NW_015549192.1:0-495 GCF_001515605.1 Sinocyclocheilus anshuiensis | reverse complement strand
ACAGCTGACATGAGGCCTATGCAAATCCTTAGCTACTGATTTTACGTGTTAGTTTGTAAATAAAGGCTAACACCATTTAATCCACAGCACACGTCTCAACATTACGATATAGAATAGAACAAAAGCCTGAAAAATAAGTTTTTTTTTAAAATAAATATGTCTTATGTAAACAGGGACACATAATCCTCCAAAATTTTTTTTTTTTTTAAAAACAAAACAAAACAAAAACCTTATTTGGTGATATTTTAGATGCAAATGTCATATTGGTCAACACGGACATGTGTAATTGGCTATGTACTAATGAAAAGTGATTAAAAATAGTATGTTACTCTAATACGAATGGACAACAGTTTCCAAGCTAGGATTGGTTAATAAAATGTTTAAGGTGGGGCTTAACAAAGGTGCATTTGCATGCACATTTGATCTATAAAGGAATTTTGACTAGTCACGTTGTTAATTCCAGATATCTACATTGAAATTCTTCCTAGTCACAAA
>NW_015549191.1:393-521 GCF_001515605.1 Sinocyclocheilus anshuiensis | reverse complement strand
TGTGCTTTTATAAAATAAAGAAAACAAACACGATGCACTTTCTGCTGTCTCTTCTTGAACAGGAGCGCTTACAAAAATGAACCGAAACTCAACGAATAGATGCCTCATGATAAATATATCTATAGAAT
>NW_015549191.1:0-198 GCF_001515605.1 Sinocyclocheilus anshuiensis | reverse complement strand
CGACTCAGAAAACACTAGTTTATTAGTAAATAATTCAAATATCTCCTTACTATTTCCCCCGGACACATTCATGGTAATTACTTTTGCCGGTGCTATGCGGCAAGCTTAAGCCTATGCTTGCATTTGCACGCAGATCTCTTCAGCTGCGCTGATGGCACGCTCCATACATGCTGCTGCTGCTGGACACAAAACACCGTC
>NW_015549190.1:0-823 GCF_001515605.1 Sinocyclocheilus anshuiensis | reverse complement strand
TAGAAGCAAAACTACCCTCTAGAACAATAACTAAGTATTTTACACACTTCCTCCTTTCACCTTACCTTATATAATCCTCAGTCCCTTAAAGCAAAATATCCTCATGATAAAACATATAGATAACATTACTACATCAAGTAGTAGACTTAACAAATGAGCAAAACCATGGCATAACGACCCTTAGCTCGAACTTAAACATTTTACCAATAAAATAGTCATATGGAAAATCAAAATAAGTGAGAAAAAAAAAAGAAAAAGAGAAATAAGAATCTCCTCTAAAGTTAACGAAACTTGTAGTCTAAAACATGCTAACAGTAATTATGATAGCACCCAAAAATAAACGAAAAATATTATATAACAAATGTAATTCAGCAAGTGAAATCAGATCAAATGCAACAGCACGGAACAGTCTTTAGAAACGCAGAAATACCCGCATGATGTAACAAACTACAAATGAATAGTAAACCATTCATGTGATGTTACATAGTAAGTACAGTCAAGGTCCACTGTTCAAGTGTACTAAAGAGACATCGTTGCGTTTTAAGAGGCGTTACGGTGAGCCGTCAAAAATTTCTTAGCCTCATCCACCGATGCCAGCAGCTTTAGCTCACCTTCCTTAGTCCAGATCCTCAGCCTTGCGGGGAAAAGAAGAGATGGCTTGAATCCCAGATTGTAAAGCTCTGCCATTACCCCACGATATTGAACGCGCTGCTCCAGAACTTCCGGACTGTAGTCGTCGTAAATGGCGATCACTTTTCCATGGTACTGCAAAGATCCCCTTCTCTTACGGGACTCTCGTATCACCGCCTCCTTGATCTGATAC
>NW_015549189.1:0-890 GCF_001515605.1 Sinocyclocheilus anshuiensis | reverse complement strand
TCGCGCTCAACACCCTCACCGGAAACGAGAGAGAGAGAGAGAGAGTGTAAGAATGTGTGTGCGTGCATTAGGTCTCACCCCTTTATATTTTTGTTAGGCTAATCAAAGAAAATAGACACGTGCAAATAGTTGGACAAAACATCAGAATATAGTATATGTAAAGAGAATAAATGGGCTTGCAAGAAAAATAAAATGAATGTATAATTAAGCAAAAATAAAGAGAAGAATTACATCTAAAGATCAATGCTACAAAAACAACATACAGGTTCAATTTTAAATTACATATAACTCTTTAGCCAATTAAAAATGTGGGGGTTTTTTTCCGGGCGTGGGTGGGTCAAGCAAAGCAGCTGTGTCTGTGCGTTATTCCGATGGTAGCTCCTCTTCCCGTTGGATTCTAACCTAAAACAACGAAAGGAACACATTAATGTCATAAAACATATGTCTAAAATGTTTTCTTGCAATTAAACCACAGCAAAATTCTGCGTTAATACTGAAAAGCATCCACTCAAATCTTTTCTAACCTATTCATTTAATTTGTAAAGGTCATTATCAAGTAAAATAAAATGACATTCGAAGACTTAAAGCGAAAGTCCCCTAAACGTCCCGAATGACCGCTGACCGTCCTGTGAACGTCCCCGTGAACGTCCGGAGGACGTCAAGGGGACCCTACACGCTGACGTTCGGAGGACGTTCGCAAAAGGCCATTTAGGGTACGTTCTGAGGACCTTTATTTGTTAGCTGGGATATTGGCGTGAACAGTCACTCAAACCTTAAATTGGGAAAAATCTGTTAAAGTTGTGTAGCCTAGCCTATGTATAAATGCAAATGTCATTCTCGATGTATGCACGTGCAACCCGTTCTCATCAATATGCGTATAAATAACACGA
>NW_015549188.1:408-511 GCF_001515605.1 Sinocyclocheilus anshuiensis | reverse complement strand
GTTGATGCTATCACCTCCTCTTTGGATTCAGTTCGGTCGGTCCCTACCCACATACTTTGGTTTTACTTGTGTAATTCTTTATTTTTGTTTTGACTTTATTCTC
>NW_015549188.1:0-149 GCF_001515605.1 Sinocyclocheilus anshuiensis | reverse complement strand
TTTGTATAGGATTACAGTAGTTCTAGCAACTGTTGTTTCCTTAATGAGTTATACAGGTTATTAGTAGCCTAATCCCTATTTCCTCACTACTTCTCCTCACTCCCCAGTGCCAGGCCTAGTACATTGAAGGGCAGCTACTGTTCAACACA
>NW_015549187.1:1083-1292 GCF_001515605.1 Sinocyclocheilus anshuiensis | reverse complement strand
AAGAGAAAGGAAAAATTGAAATCACATCGTATGACCCCTTTAATGAATCTTATTAGGCTGTTGAATCATTGGTTCCCAACTACCCTTAATATATATATATATATATATATATATATATATAAGGGAGGCAGTGTCTCCTCTCCTCAAAAGTGGATGAGAAAATAATCGATATTACAAAAATAAAACAACGCAAATATGACTAAATATGA
>NW_015549187.1:0-564 GCF_001515605.1 Sinocyclocheilus anshuiensis | reverse complement strand
CAACCCTGAAACAACATACAGAACTACCAAATTTTGCTATAAGTTTGATTGCATCATATAATAATTGTTGTTAATAGAGTTCATCATCTGTTTGATTACATCTTTAATTGATTACGTCTTTTGATTAGATTTTTCCGTGCATTTCTGCCATATGTACATTAACTGACAGTCACCACTGATAAGCTACCACTAAATATTCTAGAAACTTAATTTGCTGTAAAGTTGCTTTGCAACGATGTGTCGTGAAAAGCGCTATACAAATAAACTTGAATTGAATTTAATTGAATTTTATGACGATGACCTGAAAATAAGTTGACTATTAAAAAGAACAGCTGAACATCAGTTCACAAATAAAAAACGGAGTGTCTATTTACAAGTGCAAATAGCCCGCCTTGTTGGCAGAGGCTATTTACACTAACTCCGCTCATCAATGTGTGAGTACAAAGCATTACAAAAGACTATCGTCTAATAACAGCTCCAGTGGCGCAGATGATAAAGTTGTGTTGAAGTCGTTTTTGACGTTTTGCCGAACTTTTTTTTTCTACTTTTTCAAATCAGATATCA
>NW_015549186.1:261-565 GCF_001515605.1 Sinocyclocheilus anshuiensis | reverse complement strand
TGCCCCACATGCACAAGTCATTTAGACATTTGCAACAGTTAGTTTCTTCACACATACAGATTGGTTCTATGCAGTCAATCCGATTTGCAGTTCTTTAAACTGTTGTTTTCGCTTGCAAATCACTGTTCACAGGCTTGCAGTGCTTTTGACCGTCTTTTGACGAAAAAAACATGCCAAAAGTGTAAGCACGGAAAAATGGAAGTCAGAAGGATGCAGATCATATTTATTATGCGTTAGCATGAAGCTGCAGTTTCACAATACATGAATTACACTTACGAATAACAGTAAAATGCTGCAAATAATT
>NW_015549186.1:0-126 GCF_001515605.1 Sinocyclocheilus anshuiensis | reverse complement strand
TACACTTCCACAAATATTACCCTGCGTATGCAAATCTTTTTGACGTCATTCTACTTTCATAAGATGCCCCATTCGACGGCTATACCCAGACAGCAGCTGACTCCGCGCCGGATCCGTTTTCAAACC
>NW_015549185.1:0-675 GCF_001515605.1 Sinocyclocheilus anshuiensis | reverse complement strand
ATAAATGTCAATGTATCTGATATAAATGGTCAGCATATTTTATGTCATATCAAAAAAATAATATTTTATTTGATTTTTATATATAGGTGTATACAAAGCAGATAGGATACTATAGTTGCAGATTTCGCTGCATTTGAATGTATGGTAATATTTATATTAAATATGAAACATTCTTAAATTAGATGTCTGTTCCTGAAACTTTAGTCTTAATGGGAGATGGAGAAAAATTATGTGGAATATCTTGTGCTTTATTTCCAAATTAGCCGTCAATGCATGTTTTGCCTCTTCTGCTTTGTTTAACTTTAATAATACTGTTCTAAATTCCCTATGTATGTTTATAGGGGATGGAGTTTTATTATGAATGTGGTGCCACTAGTTGACGTGAGTTTCCGCTATTCCGATTTACTTTCACTTTCACTAGCCGCTTGATCCGCCATTTCTTCAGGTGTTAATGTGCGTGATTGAATAAAGACCACATTTAACACTTTGTGGCCTTAAGTTGTACAATATCCAATCCAATTGTTTATTTAATTAGTCCTGATTATAAGTCGACGATGTTTATTTCGTTGTTGTGTTTAAATATTAATCTTGTGTAATCGAACCGTACATTGTTTATAATGTTGTTATATAATAAGTACATATTATAAGATGTACGGTGATTCAAATGCGTACGCC
>NW_015549184.1:0-944 GCF_001515605.1 Sinocyclocheilus anshuiensis | reverse complement strand
AGAGGACGGGCTTCAAGTATAACACGTTTGAAGTAATGGTGCTTCATATACCATTATCCAGAGAAACAAGTGTTAATGATAAATCCCCTGTGATGTTTGTACTGGCTACTGTATACAGGCCACCAGGGCACCATACAGACTTTATTAAAGAATTTGCTGATTTTATATCCGAGTTAGTGCTGGCTGCAGATAAAGTTTTAATTGTTGGTGATTTTAATATCCATGTTGATAATGAAAAAGATGCATTGGGATCAGTATTCATAGACATTTTGAACTCTATTGGGGTTAGACAACACGTGTCAGGACCTACTCATTGTCGAAATCATACTCTAGATTTAATACTGTCACATGGAATTGATGTAGATGGTGTTGAAATTATGCAGCCAAGCGATGATATCTCAGATCATTATCCAGTCTTGTGCAAACTTCATATAGCTAAAACTGTAAATTCTACTCCTTGTTACAAGTATGGTAGAACCATCACTTCTACCACAAAAGACTGCTCAGAATAACTTGATGATGTAACAGAAACTATCGACTCTTTTTTCTAGCATTTTAGATACGGTTGCTCCTTTATGCTTAAGGAAGATTAAGGAAAACAGTCTGACACAGTTGTATAATGAGCAGCTTAAAGAAGATTAAGGAAAACAGTCTGACACCATGGTATAATGAGCACACTCGCACCCTAAAGAGAGCAGCCCGTAAAATGGAGCGCAGCTGGAGTAAAACAAAACTAGAGGTATTTTGGGTTGCATGGTGGGAAAGTACCCTATCCTACAGAAAAGCATTAAAAACTGCTAGATCTGATTACCTTTCGTCTTTTTTTGAAGAAAACAAACATAACCCCAGGCATTTATTCAATACAGTGGCTAAATTAACGAAAATTGTTACGAGATGAAAGGACATCTGCAACGCTGCGGGTTGGTCAACGCCCCTTACCTTTG
>NW_015549183.1:366-914 GCF_001515605.1 Sinocyclocheilus anshuiensis | reverse complement strand
CATACATTAAGCACTCTGGTATGGTAACGAGAGACACTGACCTCGTTGACTTGCTGAAGCAGCAGGGTAACAAGGGACCATTTGTTGGGATATAAAAAAAAAAAAAGCACTAGTGCCAATGGTGACTTCATTAGGCCCCGATCAGAAAGAACGTGTTTTTTGCAGTGAGGGGTGCCTTTTTTTAAATTGTTTTCTATTGGCAGTGAGCGTCTTGCATGCCTCGCATTTTAGCTGCCTGCTGCGCCTCGCGTTTTTGTAGCGCTCTGAGTGCCTGAAGTTGAAAAAAAACAACAACTCTAAGCAGAAAAGCGCCCAACGTCATTCGCGGTTTTTTTTCCTGTAGATGTGGGTCTTTTGTTGTGGTGACGGAGGTTTACAGTTGCTTGGAACGTCCGGAGACTGCAATGATGGAGGAGACACTTATGGTGGCTGTCGCAGGTTGCCTGGAGCTGTTTTTTGTTGTTGTTTTTTTTAAGTTTCTGCTAATATGACAGTTTACTTAAAGGGGTCATATGATGCGATTTCAAGTTTTCCTTTCTCTTTGGAGT
>NW_015549183.1:0-153 GCF_001515605.1 Sinocyclocheilus anshuiensis | reverse complement strand
GGAAGATTTGCATAACACCGCCCAAATGTTCACGCAAAGAAAGAAGGCGTAACTTTATTGTTGCTGCCGCCACTGCCGCCATGTTGTGAAGACGCTGTGTTTCTTTGCGAAAGCGAAAATACTTCGTTTGGCCTTCCAAAAGAGGACACGACT
>NW_015549182.1:0-524 GCF_001515605.1 Sinocyclocheilus anshuiensis | reverse complement strand
TGATCACTGGTAGAAATGGGAGGAGAAGACTCAGGTGGTGCTCCAATTAAAAAAATATAGCTTACACTTCAAAAGGCTATTTAATTGATTAAATATGAGCACTGCAAGTTTCAAAGTCAGGTGCTGCGCTGCTTTGTTTGCTGCTTTGTTTACTGCGGTTATGGGGAAAACGGCTATATTCCTGGCGAAAAGCGCCACCTGCTGGCAGATAATGAATTAGCTCTTTAAGGCTGGCAGAGAATGAATTTGCATTTTTCAATAAGCCCTTCTGCTCTTTGTTTAGACCAAAGCCATAAACGGGGACCCTTATTTTTACGCAGAAAACACGCAGTTGTAAATGTGAACTGGTGGATCGACAAGAAGATAATGAATTATAAAACTCTAA
Organism: Sinocyclocheilus anshuiensis; assembly: GCF_001515605.1. NCBI lineage: Eukaryota > Metazoa > Chordata > Actinopteri > Cypriniformes > Cyprinidae > Sinocyclocheilus > Sinocyclocheilus anshuiensis. The sequence continues at coordinate 139 of NW_015549182.1, read as the reverse complement.
ATATATAGCCTAAACTAAGATATATTTATGTTACTAAATTAATATAATTGTTTGATAATAATTGTTTCAATTAATATAAAAATTGTTACTTTTGACTCCATCAGGCTAAGAGAGATCCAAAGTGCAATCATAAATGACA
>NW_015549181.1:443-569 GCF_001515605.1 Sinocyclocheilus anshuiensis | reverse complement strand
TTGCTGACTCTTAACTTTTATAAAGAATATCTCTTTGGATTTGACTTCGAGGTTAGTCTTTGCAACTTTACAGATCTTCTTTATGCACCAAGCGCTTGTAACACTCCAAAGAGAAAGGAAAACTTG
>NW_015549181.1:0-166 GCF_001515605.1 Sinocyclocheilus anshuiensis | reverse complement strand
TTTTTCTTCTTCTTCTTCTTCTTCTTCTTCTTCTTCTTAGAATAGAGAGTGCTAGAGTTAGAGGGTCGAATGAAGATGGAAAAGATGTGTTTTTTGCGGTTTCTTGAAGATGGCAATGGACTCATTCCACCAGGAGGGAACAGTTAATGTAAAAGTCAGTGAAAGG
>NW_015549180.1:696-857 GCF_001515605.1 Sinocyclocheilus anshuiensis | reverse complement strand
CAGAGCAGATTAAGCCTTTCTTGGCCTACTTCCTGGAATGGAGGACAGAATGCCTGAAGTACTGTGGGCCCTGGCGAAGAAGCGGGGCACCTTAGGGACATACCCGACCCTCGGGTAAAGGAATGCCCTAACCATGCCTGGAGCAAATTCCAGGCACGAAA
>NW_015549180.1:0-252 GCF_001515605.1 Sinocyclocheilus anshuiensis | reverse complement strand
CGAAAAGTTTCCACTTCAAGGCGTACTGTTTCCTAGTGGCGGGAGCTCTGGACTGGAGTATAGTCTCAACAACCTCAGTTGAGAGACCAGATGCTAGGAGCTGTGCCCCCTCAGGGGCCATGTCCACAACTTCCATAACTCCGGGCGGGGGTGAAGAAAGGTGCCCCCCGCCTGAGAGAGTAGGTCCCTCCTGATTGGAATCTCCAACGGAGAGCCGTCGAGGAGGGACACCAGGTCCGAGAACCATACTCG
>NW_015549179.1:0-1095 GCF_001515605.1 Sinocyclocheilus anshuiensis | reverse complement strand
ATTATTATCAGAACACGCGAGCATAACATAGCGGTTAGCAGATCATATACTGAGGGGGCAGCGTTACCAGAGTTGCCCATATACCACACCATGTTACAACACAATAGGGCTATTGCAGACAGAAACAATACTGTACTACATCGATGTTTCCTGTCGACTCAATTTTTGAGTGGACTTTGCTGTTCCGATTCGCATGAACGGTACAGAAATGGATATTATATAATAGATGCTTTTTTGAACATTTTAGCAATTTAAAAATATTTAAAAAATATTTTTTAAACGGCACCCCTGCTCGCAACAGATGGCACTGGTTGGGAAACACTGACTTAGGGCATACGTTTTAGTACAATAATATCAATGTGACTGTTTTTGCTCGATTTGTTTAACGAAAATAGTTCCAAACAAACTTAGCAGCAGAACTGCCGCGCATCTCTGATCAACACACAGTGTCAGCGGTGTTTCGTTAGGCTACTGAATGATTCACATTTTTGAATTAATAATTTGAGTCAATGATTCAGTGGTCCATTCATAAAAACAGGCGCTTGCTTCATTCTTGAATGAATCAGCCATCTGAACTAATCGTTTGAATGCCTCAATGACTCACTCATTAAGACAGTCAACTTGCTGCCACCTGCTGGCGGGTTACTTTCACATTTAAAAGTAATTTTTTTGTATTTTTTACAACTTTTCATATTTGTAAATTAAAAAAACCTGATGTAAAACACCAAGCTCACAGCATTATTTATGCTGTTGTAATTTTGCAGTGTTAATGCATTCATGCTACATTTCAGCTTCATTAAATTGTCTGTGTAAATGCATCTAAATGCCACTTCAGCTGCTTCTGTTTCTCCAGCAGTGGAAAATTTGGTTTTGTTAATACTGATTTCATTTGATTGGTAACAGCCCTATAGAGTCTTATTATATTAAGTGAAATTATTAATAAAATGTAAGAATTTGATATGAAAGATGACACATGCATTTAATAAGGTTAGGGGGAAATGCCCTTTTTATAGGCAAAAAAACAACAACCTGGAAATCAATTCAAATAATTTTTAATATGCAGTAACTTTGGTCATATAAAATGTAATTTTCCAG
>NW_015549178.1:0-759 GCF_001515605.1 Sinocyclocheilus anshuiensis | reverse complement strand
AGTGGTGCAGATGCGACGGACCCGAGTTCGATTCCGCCTTCTGTCAAACTGGTTCTTCTCCCTTTTCACATCCCGTATCACATCGGAAAGGCATATATTTTCAATAAAAATGAAGGAAATTATCGAAAAGTGGAAAATAACGTGTGGATATTGGTTAAGGTTAGGGCTAGTTGTAGGGGCGGCATCCATTTAATAATTTTTAAATAAAAATTATAATTTACACGCAATACGTTATTACTGTAGCCTGTACTGTTTTATAATGTAGCCTACTACAATAATGAGGTGCAGATATTGGCCACTATTTGCACTAAGTAGTACGAACAGCATCAAACTACTATTACTGCAAGAAAATACTCCTATTATTAAATAGTGTAAATAGAATCTATTGCTAAGAAAATATGCTATTTTCACTTAGTGTAAATAGAATTCATTGTATTCAAATAGCCCCTGCCAAAATTCCAATGCCAAATTCTAAACTATCAGCCATTTCAACTGGAAGATGAAGGCTGTGATATTAATTATATCCACTAGAGGGAGCCACAGAATAAGCAATCTTCTAAGCCTTTTTCAGTTTTATTGAAAATAAATGCAATAACTGTGTATAACCGTAGTGTAGCGACAGTAGTTTCATATTATTAGTGTGCATAGAAATATGTGAAATGCTTGTAGATCATTTACCCCAATAAAGCACACTTGTCAAGTTTCCAGACATGGTTAAATATACAGTATCTCACAGAAGTGAGTACACCCCTCACATTT
>NW_015549177.1:0-1228 GCF_001515605.1 Sinocyclocheilus anshuiensis | reverse complement strand
CGGATCATTTTGAGTATTACACTGAAATAATTTATTAAACCAAATATTCAGATTATAGTTTGTTGTTTCTTATTCTCTTACCATGTTCAATATCCACATGTGTAATCTTTAAATAAAATTGAAAGTGAAAGTAAAGCGTCGGCTGCATTGTGGTCAGTTATATGATTTTATCACTTAAAGTATTTTATCGCTGTATTAATATACTTTGTGATGTGTGTCTGTATCTGTCACATAACAGCTGTCTGTATTCTCATCAGGTTAATCTGGTTGAATCTGCTTCTGCTGTGCTTTGTCAATTAGAGCGGTCAGTATAATTTATGTGTATAAAAACATTAATGATTTTCATTGTCAGAGTTATTCAAGTCAGTTGTTTCTCTTGTTGAGTGATTTTACTGGAGATTTGAGGATTGATGGTAGAATTGTCTCTGCATATTACATCATCACACACGATGACTTATCTATGCAGTTATTAATTCATCTATTACTATAGTTTGGTCAGGGATGTTCAGGATTCACTATAACTGCACTGACACATCTGCTCTAGCTGTGTATTGTCATGAATGAGGCTTGTTTGTGAGCTCAGGACTGTCTTATAAGATGAACAGTTCTGAACACTGACGAAAGTGAGAGTAATCAGCTGGGATTTAGACCAACAATCTCATGCTATGATGGTTTTGCGTAGCTTAATTTAACTTTCACGAGCAATAGATCATGGCCCAGACCGGCAATCTTAAATTTTAATATTTACAGGCATTTCTGATGCTAAATATTGGAGAAACTCTGCCATCAGCTGACAAAATCTGAATGTGCGGTGAAACGTCTTGAGCAAAAGTTAATCTAGTTGACTAAAATAACTCTCCTAGAATATTTTATGATGGCATTGATTACTGAGAATAAACACAGACACCATATGCATTTTTCAGTGTTAATTCTTTGTATTGAATAAATCTGTATTTGCAGGAACCACCACTGTATCTGTGAGAGGAAAAAAGGGAGACATTGTCACTCTGCCGTGTCATTTTGAGACCAGAGAACTTTTTCATATTAGTTTAAACAGTCGGTCAGAAAACATAGATGTGTGTCAGGATGAAGAATGTAGTGTTCGAGTATTTAAAGAAGGAAACTGTGACGTCGTCATCAAGAATCTGAGCTTCAGGGATGCTGGGAAATACTACTTGCATGTCTACACTGTAAACCCGAACAGTACTACTAACTTATAAAGATTAAG
>NW_015549176.1:0-843 GCF_001515605.1 Sinocyclocheilus anshuiensis | reverse complement strand
CAACGTGTTGTTTACGTGTGAAGACACGTTGTAACACGTTTGTGTGTTTCTTGCCTTAATGTAAGCTCGTTTATTTCAGTTGTGTCCTTCAAAATAGTCCAAATTTGATTTTTGCAATGGCTGATTTAATCTTTTACTTCAGTTGTGTCCTTCAAAATAGTCAAAATTAGATTTTTGCAATGACTGATTTAGAAAGTTATATGCAGTATATTATTAAAGTTAAAGCAGCAGAGGTTATTATTTACAAACCGGGCATGCTTTGCCGGTTAATTTGGAAAAGCAGAAGATATTCCACATATTTTTTCAGGATTCTTTGATGAATAGAAAGTTCAAAATAACAGCATTATATTTGAAATATGATCTTTTTTAACATTACACATGTCTTTACTGGCACTTTTGATCAATTTAATTAGTCCTTGTTGAATAAAAGTGTGTGTGTGTGTGTGTTTTAATGGTGTTTTGAATTGCAATATGGTTATGGTTTCCATAAAAAAAATGAAGAAGCACAACTGTTTACTATATTGATAATCAGAAATGTTTCTTGAGCAGCAAATCAGCATATTAGAGTGATTTCAGGAAGACTGGAGTAATGACACTGAAAATTCAGCTTTGACTCACAGGAATAAATTACATTTTAAAAGTAAAGCGTAAACCATGAAGTGACTGTGTAATTGAGTGAACATTTGAGTCATTTGTTCAAGCGATTCGTTCCGACGGCTGATCCATTCAAGAGTTATCCTATCTGCTTTGTTTCTGCCTAAATATAAAAATCAAATATATTACATAAAACTTCCTGTTTTATGTCACTTCCTGTTTGTTGCTGCCGTGTGTTTTGAGTTTGAG
>NW_015549175.1:0-779 GCF_001515605.1 Sinocyclocheilus anshuiensis | reverse complement strand
TCCAGTGGGGACATAATTACGGATTATAATGACTTTTTACGGGTTGCGTTGCATCGTGCCGCGTAAACATAAAACCATGTCACGAGCCCTTCTTGCTGAGTCGATTTGTGATCGGAGAAAGTGCTACTTTACACTGCCCAAAACTCGCGTTTGAATCATCAGTGGCAAATTCCTGAGAGTGTCTCAAATGGTCCAACATCCTAGACAGAATACGAGAATGTTCCTCCAATAACCTATTACAATGCTCCATGCTGTTAAAATTTCTTGATAGCATAGTTTCTTCATAAAATGTCACACAAGCGTTTAGGTCGGTGAAATATCTTTGTACATCGTTGCACTGATATCTAATGCAGTGCAACAAAATTATACAATTTAATATAAAATTTCCCTTAAACATCGTGGAAATTGCAGGCATTGCGTTTTACACCACAGAACTTCTCACAGAACAACTCACTCTCTCGCTTTCGGACGCACTCGGTCTCTCTCGCGCACATTTTCGGCCTCTCTCGCGCACTCTCGCTCTCTCTCGGACGCACTCGGTCTCCTCGCGCACTGTCGCTCTCTTTCGCGCGCATTTTCGGTCTCTCTCGCGCACATTTTCGGCCTCTCTCGCGCACTCTCGCTTTCTCTCGGACGCACTCGGTCTCTCTCGCGCACTGTCGCTCTCTTTCGCGCGCATTTTCGGTCTCTCTCGCGCACATTTTCGGTCTCTCTCGCGCACTGTCGCTCTTTCGCGCGCATCTTGCTCTCTCTCGGACACACTCGGCCTCTCTCGCGAA
>NW_015549174.1:0-645 GCF_001515605.1 Sinocyclocheilus anshuiensis | reverse complement strand
CAATATAACCATATAAGTAGGGGTGCTCCGATTGATCGGCTACCGCGCTATCGCAAATGTCTTCAAATCACCACATCTCGTCTGTCCATAAGCCAGCTGCACAGTTGGCACAGGAATTGTCACTTGCACAATCGAGGCAGTGTCACATCGTCACTAAAGTTTATAAATTGCATTACTTTTTAATTAACCGGTGTTTAACCATTCAGCGCTCGCGCACTCTCTTGAAGACCGTGCGCTCATGCACACTCGCATAATGCCAGGTTCACATTACTCCGTTTGCAGTGCGAATGTGGTGCGTATTTTTTCCGCGCTCATGTTAACAGATTAATAAAGCGCGCACACTGCACACGGTTGATGTCCAGCAGTGCGTTCCATGAGCGGTGCGTCTGCAGCGGTGCAGAGATCGTTTCCGCACCGAGTCTATTTTTGCTGCGCTGCAAGCTCTGAATTAAAGAATTCCACACCGAGTCTATTTTTGCTGCACTGCAAGCGCTGAATTAAAGTAACAAAGCATTTTTTGCAGTAAATATGAACATGGATTGACACGAAAATGTAGTAATTACACCATAAATATTTTTAAAGTCTACTGTGTTTCACAGTCAGCACATACAGGTGCATCTCAATAAATTAGAATGTCGTGGAAAA
>NW_015549173.1:0-930 GCF_001515605.1 Sinocyclocheilus anshuiensis | reverse complement strand
GGTGGTTCAGTGGTAGAATTCTCGCCTGCCACGTGGGAGACCAGGGTCCGATTCACGGCCATTGCAAAAAAAGCTTCCTTTTAAGTAAGGTGTGTGAGATTCTTATTTGAGGGAGCTCCAGATGCATTTCCTACCTTGGGCATCTGTTTGAGCAAGTCAAGCATTGGTGGTACGGTGGTACAGTGGTAGAATTCTCGCCTGCCACGCAGGAGATCCGGGTCCGATTCCCGGCCAATGCAAAAAAAGCCTCCTTTTAACTAAGGTGTGTGAGATTCTTATTTGAGGGAGCTCCAGATGCATTTCCTACCTTGCTCATCTGTTTGAGCCAGTCAAGCATTGGTGGTTCAGTTGTAGAATTCTCGCCTGTCTGGGTCTGATTCACTGCCAGTGCCAGAACAGCCTCCTTTTAAGTAACGTGTGTGTGGTTCTTATTTGAGGGAGCTCCAGCTGCATTTCCTACCTTGTGCATCTACTCGAGCCTGTCAAGCATTGGTGGTTCTGTGGTAGAATTCTCGCCAGCCATGTGGAAGACCCGGGTCCGATTCTGGGCCTATGCAAGAAAAGTGTCCTTTTAAGTAAGGTGTGTGAGATTCTTATTTGAGGGAGCTCCAGATGCATTTCCTTCCTTGCGCATCTTTTTGAGCCAGTCAAGCATTGGTGGTTCAGTGGTAGAATTCTTGCCTGTCCGGGTCCGATTCCGGGCCAATGCCAAAACAGCCTCCTTTTAAGTGAGGTGTGTGAGATTCTTATTTGAGGGAGCTCTAGATGCATTTCCTACCTTGGGCATCTGTTTGAGCAAGTCAAGCATTGGTCGTACGGTGGTACAGTGGTAGAATTCTCGCCTGCCACGCAGGAGATCCGGGTCCGATTCCCGGCCAATGCAAAAAAAGCCTCCTTTTAACTAAGGTGTGTGAGATTCTTATTTGAGGG
>NW_015549172.1:653-839 GCF_001515605.1 Sinocyclocheilus anshuiensis | reverse complement strand
TAAAGCAAAAAGTCTACTGAACCTTTCGTGTCCTCGTCGATACATAGGAAGCAGTCCTGACACGATGATCGTCGTCGCAGGCGATGTGCGGTGCACCGTCTCGATCAGGATCCTGAAGTCCCTCTTCAGTGTCTCCGTCTGCCGCAGCTTGGTGTCGTTAACCCCCGCGTGAAGAAAGAACGCTCC
>NW_015549172.1:0-185 GCF_001515605.1 Sinocyclocheilus anshuiensis | reverse complement strand
CGGGCTGTATACTTACCTCGGACTTGTGAGCGTCAGCCTGGGATGTTTCCAGTGCGGCTCTCCGCTCTCTCAGCTGGGTCTGCCTCTCCACCAGGTCGCGGATCTGCTTCTTCCACGGCCTCCAGCTCGAGCTGCACCGAATGTCCTCACCTGCACTCAAAGGTAGACACACATCCGCCATTAAA
>NW_015549171.1:0-4058 GCF_001515605.1 Sinocyclocheilus anshuiensis | reverse complement strand
TCCCAAGACTGAACTTCCAGCCAATCAGCGACCGCAGGAAACCCCGTTCTGCAAGGACCACGACAAAGGGAACTTCATTATACTTTGGATATTAATATCCATTGCAGAATTGATGTCATACGGCTCGTTCAACGAATCGCTGGCCATCTCAGTGATTAGCCATAAAACAGTGATTCTGTCCAAATTCCCTTTAAAATCTTAAATGATTCCCTTTTAGCTAAATTGACCTGTTTCCCTTACAGTACTTTCTGTACATTTTGTATTTTTGTTTTGCATAATCACATGTGTAAATAAAAGAGAAGTAATTATGTACATTGTTCATTTTTTTAATTCAGCTTATAATTTTTCCACAAAACATTATTCTATAAAAAAATTTTTTTTTGTCTTGTACATAATTTTTTTTACACATTTAAACAGATCAACCATTTTAGTTATTGGGGATGAAATGGTATGTTCCACGGGCATAAAAGGAGACGAGCCTGATATTTAACTAAGCGCATCATTCGGGGTCTCGGAAGTGACGTGATTTATTGGTGCGCCGTGTTTCTGTCCAGGAGTTTATCTTTGTGAGTCTTTAACTTGAACGCCATCAAGTACGCTGGGTGGCATGAGTTATTATCTGCCGGTATGTTATTTATTTCATGCCTGGGTTAAAGAGATAGTAATTTTTTTCTTTTTAAATCTAAAGCCTCTTATGTTTTAATAGTGACATGGGGACCAGGAGGTGTTGCAGCAGGCTTTGTGGGCGCTGTTAGGCTTTGTGACCATTTTTCAGCCATATGGATTACTATCTGCATGCGGAAATTAATGCCTGAACCGGAACATTTCCGGACGGATTGGATTGTGTTTTATTCTCTCTGCAAGCTGCTCTCCTCGACCACTCTTCTGTCTCATACCGGACGACGCATCTGTTGCAGTTGTGTATTTAACATTAACCCAATTGATTGACGATCTCATTTCAGTGAGCAAGGATCACCTCGACGACCGGAACAATAGTGCTTCCCGGCCGGTGGTGGCACATTTAAATTTAGTAGTTTCCAGCATTTGTTGCTCAGAGGATTTGAGGTGGGGTAACTACAGTGGCGAAGAAGCTACGTGTTTGCCACTACTATTGTGTTTCATTGTGAATGTTGCTGTTATTTTGTATTTTTGTTCTTTTTGTTTGGTCGTTTGGAAATTGTTGTATTTGTGCTTTGCATGTTTGTTTTGTTATGTAGTCTTGAATGACACTTTAAAGGATGACTGTGATGCCAAAAGATAGTGAACACTAGCTAGTGAGCGGTCGCCATTATTGTGTGACGTACTGCAGCACGTGATAAGTGTTTTTGACAACTCATAACGTGGAAAGTGCATTTGTGTATGTGTGTGTGATTTGCTTGTTTCTCATCTTGTTTTCTTTTCCCTTCAGAATTGGGGTGCCAGTACTGGCCAGAGTCCTCTGTGTGTGGTGGTGGTTCGGCTGTCTATCTGCAGTGTTCACAACGGGGGTTTTGGGTGCTGTGTTGTGAGAGAGCACGAGTGGTTGCTGTGTTTATTGGATGGGCGAGACGAATTCCCCAGTTCTGAAGTGGTAAAATTGTGTGTTCATGTGGGTGTGTAATGTTTTATGATTGATGTAGTCTTTTCCTTTTTTTACAATCAATAACCAAACAAAATAAATAAGCAAGTCAATTGTATGCACTCATGAGTTCTTTAAACGTTCATGTCCTATGTTTCTATTAAAATACACATTTTTGTTACTTGTCTTGTTATAACATTCATTTTAGTTTGGATTCTTGCAGATCTGACCAAACCCTTTTGATCTGGGAATGTTTCAAGCACTTTTCCAAGCATCCAAGAATTGCGAGGGGCCACAGTGTCTGCAATGAGAACAATGTCACCTGGTTGAAAATTATGTCTTTCCTTGGTCCATTTTTGCCTTTCTTGAAGTAGAGGTAAGTACTCTTTTATCCACCTCTTCCAAAAGAGGTCAGAGAGGTATTGTACCTGCCTCCATCTTCTTCTTGCATACTGGTCCTTTTCATCAAACAGCCCAGGAGGCAGGATTGGTGTTTTTCTCATTGTAAGAAGATGGTTGGGGGTGAGTGGCTCCAAGTCGTTTGGATCATCAGATACTTTGGTAAGAGGTCTATCATTTAGGATAGCCTCTATTTCACACAGAAAGGTGTGCAATCCCTCATCATCCAATGTTTGTTGACGTAGAATTGAAGACAATACTTTTCTTACCATTCTTATGATGCGTTCCCATGTACCTCCATAGTGTGAAGCCGCCAGTGGATTAAAACTCCACTTGATGCCTTTGTGTGCCAAGGTTTTCTGAATCTTGTTTTGATTCAAGTCTGCAAGGGCTTTTCTCAATTCTCCTTCTGCGCCAATAAAATTTGTTCCATTGTCAGATCTTAAACGAGACACTTGTCCTCTTCTACATATGAACCTGCGCAATGCATTAATGCAAGAGTCAGTGTCTAGAGAATAGGCAACCTCCAAATGGACTGCTCTACTGGCCATGCATGTAAAAATCACACCATAACGTTTCACAAGAGAGCGGCCTCTTTTTACTTCAATCGGACCAAAGTAATCCACTCCTACATTAGTAAATGGAGGTAGATCTACCGTCAACCTTTCTTCAGGTAAGTCAGCCATCAGCTGCTCACCTAATTTCGTTTTCTGTCACCTGAAAAAGATGCAACTCGAAAGGACTCTCCTGGCAGCTGCATTGGCGTGGGTGATCCAGTACTTTCTTCTTAATGTAGAAACAATATGGTTCCTTCCACCATGACCAATCTGTTCATGGATGTGCTTTAGTATAAGCTTGGAAATATGCTGATCTTTGGAGAGAATTACAGGATGCTTTACCTCTTCCGGCATTGCAATCTTGCATAGCTGACCACCAACTCTCAACAGTCCATCTTCAAGAATGGGGTTTAGCTTATAAATAGTACTATCCCTTCTGATTTGAGATTTCCCCGATTCTAATTAAACAATTTCCTTGCTGAACCTTTCTCGTTAAGAGAATGGGATGATGGCTTTTTCTGCTTTAAACAGGTAATTCGAAGTCAAGCATTGTCCTGTTACTGAAGTTTTAACTTCCTGCATTTTGCGTTTCACATTGCTCAGGTCATCTGATGCTACAATAGCCTGCTTTCGTTGGTGGCTCAGTTCCAGTAAAATGTTCTTAAACTTCAGCAACCATGCTGCTGATACTTTGAGTCGTTTCCACTCAGAAAAGTATGTAATCAATCTATGGGTGGCATTATTGGCATCTTCTGAAGCTACAAGATTGATTGTGAGCTCCTTTTTAATTTCTGGATCATCATCAGAAATGTTCATCTCAATGTTGTGGTTTAACCACTCCCCTTCTGGTTTCCATAGAAACTCTGGACCATTTAACCACCTTTTGCTGGTTATGAGCTTCTGAACCGTCATTCCTCTAGACACATCATCTGCTGGATTTTGAGAAGTGTGGATGTACTTCCACTAGGTCACATCCGAAGCCTCTCTGATAACAGATACCCTGTTTGCCACAAAGGTATGAAACCTTTTGTTCTCATTTTTTATATATTTCAGGACAGATGTGCTATCAGTCCAAAAACATGATTCCCTTAAATCCAGCTGAAGTTCCTTTCTGAGTATTTTATTAATGCGAGCAGCTAGAACAGCGGCAGTTAGCTCTAGTCGAGGAATGGTGACTGGTTTAATAGGTGTCACTCTAGACTTGCCAAGAAGAAAGGTGACATGAGTGGTGTTATGACTATTCTGTAATCTAAGATAAGTCACAGAGCCATATCCCTTTTCACTAGCATCTGAAAAGTGGTGTAGCTGACCTTGAACAGGTTGTCCAAAGCCATGTGGCTTTAAACATCGATCAACTGTAAAGGTACTCAGATGATCCAGATTGGTAACCCATTTGATCCATTGTTGGTCTAGAACTGGTGGAATTTCATCATCCCAGCTATAATTTGTCCTGCATAACTCCTGTAGAATGAGCTTGACTGGAAGTATCAGTGGTGACAGGTGTAGGATCTCTGTCTTCGCACGGACCCACTTACACTATTGAA
>NW_015549170.1:0-524 GCF_001515605.1 Sinocyclocheilus anshuiensis | reverse complement strand
GCCCCACTTATGAGTGGAATCCCCCAGGGTTCCATTCTGGCTCCAGTGTTATTTTCCATCTATATGCTGCCATTAGGCTCAATTTTTAAGAAATATGACATTTCCTTTCATTGCTACGCAGACGACACTCAAATTTATCTCCCCTTAAAACAAGATAAACACTGTTTAGACTCTCTACTATCCTGCCTTAATGATTTAAAGGCCTGGATGACTGTACATTTTCTAAATTTAAATGAAAATAAGACAGAGATTACCGTATTTGGGCACACTGAATAAAAAAAAAAAAATCCAATTTAATCTTGGCCCTCTCTCTCCATATGTAAAACCCTGTGTAAAAAACCTGGGAGTCTATTTGGATAGTGCTTTGAAGTTCGATACTCAGGTCAGCTCTGTGGTCAAATCTAGTTTCTTCCATCTAAGAGCACTGGCAAAAGTGAAGTCCTTTCTGTCTTATAAGAACTTTGAGAGGGCTATTCACACCCTCATTACATCAAGGCTCGACTATTGCAATGCACTTTATATAG
>NW_015549169.1:0-851 GCF_001515605.1 Sinocyclocheilus anshuiensis | reverse complement strand
AATTTATGGGCTAATTAAAATTTTTGGGTGAACTAACCCTTTAACCCGCTTTCTAGATTTTGGCCAAATTATAGGCTACTAAACAAAAGAAAAAAAATCTGTTAAAGCTTTAAAGACATTAAAGTGTTTTTTTAAGATATTTAAAAATGTTTGCTGCATTGTTAAAAAAATGCTACTCATAAAATTGCGTTTTGAGAGGGAGGAAAGAAAAAAAACAAAAAAAAACATGCGTCGCATTTTATTATTAGGCTACATTCAGAAATAATGCGCTAAAATGCCGGTAAAGCAAAATGTTTACAAACATTATAAACACCATATATATATTAGGGATATGCCGGTATCAAATTTTCATGTTGCGATTAATTGCTAATGCTTTTATCACGGAGTACGGTATTATCACGGTATTGAAATTTAGTATAAAAAAAGTGCTGTCATAATACAGTATAACAGGTTTAATAACTTTTTTCTTATAACAAAAATAACTGAACATTTAAATGCAATAAAGCAATATAGAAAAATGTATAAAGTTAAAAGTTTTACACAGATTAAAGTGCAAAAGAACTATAAAGACCAATAGGTATCACAACAAGTTTTACTTGATTAAAGTGCAAAAGAACTATAAAGACCAATAGGTATCACTTTACAATAAGACCTCATTTGTTAACCTTAGTTAATGCATTAACATTCACAATGAGCAATAGCTACATTTGCTACAGAAGTTATTGATCTTTGTTAAAAAAATACAAGTCTTAGTGCATATTGGCACATTAAATAACACAGTTGCATGTTAGCTCATTAAATAACACAGTTTCGATTTTAACAACGTGTTATTAAATATTGGAATACCTAAG
>NW_015549168.1:0-1266 GCF_001515605.1 Sinocyclocheilus anshuiensis | reverse complement strand
GGGTTGTTACATATGTGTAGTTACACAAACATTACAACTGTAGATACTAGAGCCCGACCGATATGTGTTTTTTTGGGGCCGATACCGATATTAGGGAGTTAAAAAAGACCATATCAGGATATCAATATATCGGCCGATATTCTTTGTGTATATTATAGTGTACAGTACCAGTCAAAAGTTTGGACACTTTCCCATTCGAGGGTCCAAACATTTGACTGGTACTATACAGTACTAGAGAAGTGTGAAGTGTGACATAATATACCTCTGTAAATAAATACAATATAAATTCACGTCTCGTGCACTTTAATACCCTTTGAATGTAATGTGTATGTACCCTTGGAACTGGAATCATGGCAGAATTTCAGGGCATTTGCGGTCGAATAAGTCCATGCTTGAATGCTGCTGCCTGAACAAGAGACCTCCTTACTGAAGTGAAAGTGTTGACAGGTGTCACTATCTCACTAACGCGCCGGCAGATTTCCACCAAATTCGTGGGATCCCTTCAGCTCGAGGAGCCCTATCGAACGCCACCCTCCGTGCGTCGGTAGCCCCCCGGGATCACTTGATCGGTCGGCGCCGGGCCGCGAATTTAACCACCCGTAACTCCGGAACCCGACGGGCAACAGGCTCATATCGGCAAAACGATATATCGGTCGGGCTCTAGTAGATACTACACTGTAAAATCCAATAGTTTACCTTACTTAGATTTAGTTAGTTATCTTTACTTCGTTGTTATACTTACTAGGTTTTATTAAGTTACAGCTACTTTCAAGGCAAATAAAACAATTTACTTACTGTTTTGAGTGACACTTACTTAAAATATTCAAGTAGCCACAAAGGAACCAAAGACATTAATAAACCAGTGAGAGGCAGCAGTGCACTGATATGTTGCTAATGTGCAACATAACAACAGAAGAAGAAGAAAAGAAAAAAGAGTCTTAATAAACTTTTCATCCATTTCCTCCATGTCTGCAGTTATCTTTCACTAGTTGCATTCACTCATTTCCCAAAGTCATCTTGAATGTTGAATTTTCAATACAACTGAGTTTTTAACAAATTTGAGAGAACATCACATAAGCTAACGTCTGAAATATTTGAGAGAACATCACATAAGCTAACTTCATAAATTGATGTTGATTTTCCTAAAATGTGTTTTTTTTTAAACTCACCATTATAGTGATTAGCGTTCTCTTTGGTTGGGCACTTTGAACTTGGTTTATGTTACTATAATTTACTTCCTGTTAATGCAGTAATGCATTATGAAGT
>NW_015549167.1:0-436 GCF_001515605.1 Sinocyclocheilus anshuiensis | reverse complement strand
ACCAGAGCAGATCCACAGAGCTCAAACACTGGCCTCCACCCCAGACACCTGCCACAGTCAGCCAGCACCCAGAGAGACCCGGCCCAGACCGCTCACAGTCATCACAGAGCCTCGTGTCAAGTGCCCCATCACAACACCAGCAGCAGCCATCTGACAGCTCAGCACCAACCAGCACAGAACAGCCAGAAATAGCCCTGCTCATTGATTCAAATGGGAAATTAATCGACATAAAGAAACTCTTCCCCCGACACAGAGCTGTTAAACACTGGTGTCCCAACACTGACAAAGCCCTGGAGCTTCTGACAGAGTCTCAGCTGGGCCATCCCAGCCACATCATCATCCACACGGGCACCAATGATCTGCGAAGCCAACAGGACAGAGTGTCCGATTCCTGTTGTGGAAAAAGCAAGACACACTTTCCCCAACTCAAAAATCA
>NW_015549166.1:207-554 GCF_001515605.1 Sinocyclocheilus anshuiensis | reverse complement strand
TTCAATATCTATTATTTCTTGAATATTATGACATTCAAGAGGGCAACCCCCTGATGACATCATAATATGCTAATTAGATGAGTATAAACCCACATAAACTTTCGGTCATGCCCAACATTTTTCTAATTTACATTAGATCTCTATCTTTAAGCCCTTTCAAGCAACAAGCTTTTAGCTTAAGCTTTTAAAAACCCTGGCGCCTAAAGGGTTAATAACTAGTTGCTTATTAGCATGCCTATTATTAACATATTGGCTGTTAATTAGTACTTATAAAGCACATATTCTGCATGAGCATATTCTACATCCCTAATCCTACCCAATACCTAAACTTAACAACTACCGTACTA
>NW_015549166.1:0-146 GCF_001515605.1 Sinocyclocheilus anshuiensis | reverse complement strand
AGTTTGGGAAACATAGAAAGAGAAGAAAAAGAAGGAAAAGAAAGGGAAAAATCAGAAACCAGGGATTAGGTTACGTTCAAATTACTTCACACTGCATACATACATGCTGTATTTCAAAGCTTCAATTAAAGAGTGCTAACCCCTAA
>NW_015549165.1:780-914 GCF_001515605.1 Sinocyclocheilus anshuiensis | reverse complement strand
GCTTGGTGGGGCCGGAGCAAGATGTCCATCAACCGCTGGAACGTGACTGGTGCCCCGTGTAGGCCGAAGGGTAGCACCCGATAATGCCAGTGGCCGTTGGGAGTGCTAAAGGCTGTCTTCTCCCGGGAGCCCTC
>NW_015549165.1:0-699 GCF_001515605.1 Sinocyclocheilus anshuiensis | reverse complement strand
GGGAGAGGGGCACCTGCCAATATCCTTTGGTGAGGTCCAAGGTGCTGATGTATCGAGCCTTGCCCAGCCGGTCCAAAAGCTCATCCACCCGCGGCATGGGATAGCCGTCAAAGGCGGAAACTTGATTGACCTTCCTGAAGTCGTTACAGAACCGGAGGGTGTTGTCCGGCTTTGGAACCATCACGATGGGGCTGGCCCACGGGCTACGGGAGGGCTCGATGATTCCCAGTTGGAGCATCTTCTTGACTTCCTCCTCTATAGCCGGCCGGCGAGCTTCTGGTATCCGGTAGGGCCGCTGCCGGACTACGACTCTTGGTGGTGTGCGGACCTCGTGCTCGATGGCTGTGGTTCTACCCGGGGTCTCACTGAACACATCCTTGAACTGACTGACCAGGGCCTCGAGTTCCATCTTCTGGGTCGCCGACAGCTGCGGATCTACGTCCACTACCGGAGGGACGGTATGGGCCAGCGCGGCGAGTTGCTCGGGCCGGGGAACCCACTTCTTGAGCAAGTTAACGTGGTAGATTTGCTCCGTTCGTCAGCGGCCGGGTTGCTGCACACGGTACGTCACCGGTTCCATTCGTTCCACTACTGTGTAGGGTCCCTGCCAGGTCGCTAGGAACTTACGTTGGGACCAGAACCACCACACGATCACCCGGCTGGAACTCCCGGGCTTGGGCGGGCCGGTCGTACAGGCGT
>NW_015549164.1:432-593 GCF_001515605.1 Sinocyclocheilus anshuiensis | reverse complement strand
TGTCATATATAACTGTGATGTTCTGCAAAACAACAGGCTTTAAAAAACTTTTTTCTTACTGGTGTAAATCAGATGGTCAGATCCGTTTTCTCTCAGGTACATCAGTGCAAGCTTCACAGTGAACATTACTACATCACTCTCCTCAACGTAGTCCATATCCA
>NW_015549164.1:0-147 GCF_001515605.1 Sinocyclocheilus anshuiensis | reverse complement strand
GGAGTAATATTTTATTATACGTATCTGTACTTTTACTCAAGTACTTGATTTGTGTACTTCGTCCACCACTGGTTGGTTGCCACTGATCCATGGTATCTCAGAAACGCCGTTGTCACAAGATCCTTGTACATCTCTATCACATTCTCT
>NW_015549163.1:0-352 GCF_001515605.1 Sinocyclocheilus anshuiensis | reverse complement strand
ATGCTCTGTCTTTGTGCTAAAGTACGGAGCCCCTAAAGGGACATGTTGGTGGGAAAAAAATTCAGGGTGGGAGGAAATTTTTTTTTACGTTCTCTCGCAAAACTTTTGCGTTCCCTAGCAAAACTTTTGCGTTCTCTCGCAAAGATATTTGCGTTCCCTTTTGATTTCTCTCGCAAAGATATTTTGCGTTCCCTCGCAAAACTTTTGCGTTCCCTCGAGAAACTTTGCGTTCCCTCACAAAACTTTTGCGTTCTCTCGCAAAGATATTTGCGTTCCCTTTGCGTTCTCTCGCAAAGATATTTTGCGATTTGCGAGGGAACGCAAAAGTTTTGCGAGGGAACGCAAAGTTTCT
>NW_015549162.1:0-550 GCF_001515605.1 Sinocyclocheilus anshuiensis | reverse complement strand
CATGAAACACAGTAGAGTAAATCACTGCCCTGAAGCACAGTTCAAAAGGGCGCAAGAACATCAACGATGCGCACTTACTGGATTCGGTGGTCGAACAGTCCATTGGCAGGTTTAAATAGGTCCGATTATATTAGCCTACTGCACAACCAAGGCTGCTTATTTCGCATGAAGGCAGACTTCTTCTGCGATCTTCAGAACATTATGAAAATAGCATTGTGATTGAAGGATATAGTCTGAAGCAAACAGTAAGATTTGCACATTTCATCAATTGTAGAGAGGCTAATGGCATTTATCCCTCGAAAATGATGATTATCCTCAATCACTCTCCTTTGAATCTCTCGCAGGCGGATTACATTATTGGCAATGACCTTGTTTACAAGCTCCCTCTCTTGCTCCTCCGACAAAAGCCTTAGCCTGCCTCCACCAGGTGGTCGTCTCTGTGTCCTACAAAAATAGAAGCACTCATTACTGTAACTGTGACACATCCTTTTTACAGGACAAAATTGAAACATACTGAAACTCTATCTGTATGCGAGGCAATTTTATGCAT
>NW_015549161.1:0-1146 GCF_001515605.1 Sinocyclocheilus anshuiensis | reverse complement strand
CAACTAAACTAAGCAAAACACATATATACAGAATGAAGGAAAGTACGGAAAGAGAGAGAAGAACAAAAGAATGGCGGTATTTCACATCACTTAACCACAACCTAATGAGAATCATCAAAGAATCAAAAATCACCTTAAAAGGGGCTGAAACTTAAACACGCATTTAAATAGTTGTAAACGGTTACTTGCATTGGCTTCGATCGCTGGATTCAAAAGTTCTGATGTGGTAGACAACGGAGGTCTTTGATGAGTTCTCTAGGAGTGAGCTGGAAGTTCACTTCTGGTTCTTCTGAAGAAGGAAAAGTCCACAGCGACTAAAGTTACTTGAAGATAAAAACTGCCGGAAAATCAAACTCAAGAGGAGAGTTTTGAAGAGTCTTCGAGAGTGTCCGTCTCAAGAAGAAAGGTTTTCAGCCAAGATTAGTCTGAGCTAATGACTTTTGAAAGTTCCTGTCCACACCCACCTTTTGGGTGGGATGGCCAATCAGAGGCATGAATTTTGAGCGGGAGAAACTTTCTTTGTCTCTGTTTATGGCCCATTTGCATGTTTATTGCTGGTCTGGAAGATCGGTGCAGTTTTACCCAAAATATGCTACAAATAGTAAGATGCATTTCACGATCACATAGTGTAGATCATTGTTTACCCAAAATATGGTACAAATAGTAAGATGCATTTCACGATCACATAGTGTACATCATTGTTTGAGGAATAAAGATCAGATCATTTTGATACCAAGAACGAAACATCTAGAAGATCTTAAAGCAGAGATACACTCTTATACCTGAATATAAGCATTGAGAGTCTAACTAATACAAATGAAGAGTTGTAACTAGGCTAATATAATAGGGAAACATACAAACAACACATGCATATACCAGATACAATTGTAACTGATTAATTATAGTCTAAATAAAGAAAATGTCTTTATGTGTGTGTGTTATGTGTATTGCGAGCATGGGGGTAATTCGCTGGCCATCAGACATCTGGTGCCAGGTACTGTGGATGGCTGTCTCTTAGGACATTGGAATGTGTTTGAAGTCGATGGGGAGACCAGAGAGTTGATCTGGTTACAATCTTCTTGATAATGAGGGAAAGACCAATGGCAATTTAGCACCCATATAACTGTAGAATCTGGGGCCAGGACT
>NW_015549160.1:326-537 GCF_001515605.1 Sinocyclocheilus anshuiensis | reverse complement strand
TACTGTAAAATTAAGAGATTAATGTTTAGACTTTTGCATATTATAGCCTGGAACTTGGATGTGGGATATAATTATTGTTAGATCCAAAAGTTTTAGCAACACCGTGCAGATGCTACAGAACACAGTTAGCTGACTAGCTGTATAAGATTATGTGCTACTGCTACGCTAATATATAACTTCACAGGCATTACTGGCTTGTACTTTTTAATCT
>NW_015549160.1:0-238 GCF_001515605.1 Sinocyclocheilus anshuiensis | reverse complement strand
TTTATACTGCTGTAATTTTTAAAGATTTCATATTATTTTAAGGTGAGCTTAAAGGGTGCACTACTATGAAAATAACACAGCTTCAGTGTAACATCAATAAGAAAAAGTATAATTTCATAGATATTGTTAATAATAGTTGTTCATAATAAAATATGTATGAACTTAAAGGGGTCATGTGATTTCAATTCAATATTATTTCAATATTTCCTTTCTCTTTGGAGTGTTACAAGCTCTTGGT
>NW_015549159.1:0-670 GCF_001515605.1 Sinocyclocheilus anshuiensis | reverse complement strand
TTATAACTCCCAAAAATAAACAATAAACACAACTGAAACCACCCCAAAGGGGAAAAAGCCAGAGTAACACAAAAGCTCACCACGGGACATAAACTGAGCACAGGGCAGCCACAATCCAAAGGCATGATCCAACACCTATGTGAGGCAAATGAGCCTGGAACAGAAAACACAGGGAGCTTATAAGGGAGAGGCAATCAGGTAAACAGCTGGGACAAATAAATCAATAATAAGGTAATGAGAGAACAGGTGAGTGGAGTGAAGGTAAAGGAGTCCGGTAGGATGGGAAATGGCGACCTCTGGTGGTGAGAGGGAGAAACGCCAGACCCTGACAATAATTGAGAGGATACTACCTTTTCTAGTATCAACCCCAGACGCCAGACCCTGACACATAGTCCAGTCCCCTTGACCTCCATTTCAGCAGCATTAGCTTGAAAGTTTTTCCAAATTGCAGCCTTGAAATATATGTATAAATATATATTCATGCATCAGCTCAGAATTTCTGTAAAAAAAAAAAAAAAAAAGTCAGATTACATATGAAGAGTTCAGATGCAAAAGCCCAAGTGCCGTCTGAAATTTTCTTCTAAAATTAGCATTTTTATAAGGCTCCTAAGTTTAGGTTCAGTATTTGTACTTTAATGGCAATGTATAGGTCCTTTTCTATGCCATTAAA
>NW_015549158.1:0-2500 GCF_001515605.1 Sinocyclocheilus anshuiensis | reverse complement strand
GCAGTGACCCAGATTTGGTTTTTGACCACTAAATGTGTGTACAATTTAATGATTTACAGTGGTGGCCAAAATTATTAGAACACTAGTATTTTCACCAGCTACAAATGGTTTTAAGTCAGTTATTTCTATTTTTTGCTATAGTGTGTCAGTAGGAAATATCAGTTTACATTTCCAAACATTCCTTTTGCCATTAATTGTAATAATGCAGTGAGATTTTTGTTTGCACAAGGAGTCTGACAGCAGCCAGTGCTCCACACAGAGATCTGATCATCATCCAGTCTGTCTGGAATCACATGAAGAAACAGAACAAACTGGAACAGACTGAATCCAGAAATGTGGCAATGTCTCCAAGATGCTTCAAGAAACCTTCCTACAAAACTACAGTACTGTGAAAAGTTGTAAAAATTATATAAAATTATACCTTGAGTTTGTGATCCCTTGGACATTTTGGCTGAATTTGTAAAGGTCCCCTGAAGTGCCATGAAACACGCAGTGTTATTCTATGTGGTGACGTAATTTCAACTGAAACAGGAAGACAGGGCGGGACATATCGAGCAGCCCCGCCCCCTTTTTAAATTAGCCAATAGCGTTTTGTTTATATCTACACGGGTCAGAGCCGTTGAGCTCGGTAAAGCCGCATTTGACAGCCACAGTCTAATAGTGATGGGAAGTTCGGATCATTTTACCGACTCGGACCTTTGAGTCTCGTTCAGCAAATTGAACTAATCTTTTTTCGAGTCATTTCGTTCATTTTAACAAAATATAATTAAAATGTTACGTGTTACTTCCCTACTATGTCTACTACTTACGCAAACGTTGATCACACTACAAACAATACAAAACTGCTATAAGAAACAGAAAAGATTAATTCATTGTTTACCTGGGTCTTCAGTCTATGATTAGCTCACCTCACCTCTTATCTGACAAGTCTTCAGGTTTGGGCTTATGGGGCTGTCACGTGATGAACGAACGACTCGAAAAACCCGAAGACTCGAAACAGGTGAACTACTTGACTAATTCCAGTACAGAACCTATAGGATGTTGCGCATGCGCGACTGAACGAATCACTCCCCGATACGACTCGTTCTTCCCGAGTCACATTAAAGATTCGTTCAAAACGAACGAATCGTTCAAGAACGACCCAACACTACAGTCTAATAGATTACCCCATAGATTCAATATGAAACTCTTAGTAAAACAAAATAGTGATCATAATCGTGCTGAGGCTGTGTAGTTTTAAAAGTGTTTGCCGACTCGCGCATATGATCCGCTCCGTGCGATCGCGTCTCTGGACCAGAGCCAAAGTCTGGTTCAGACTGTGCGCGCTGCCGCGGTTCACGTGAAACAACGTGAAACCAGACCTCATTTGCCCCAATCTAAAGCATATTTACACTGTCTGAATCGTTCACTATCGCCTACATTGTGCACTACGTGCCATTCACTGTACATGAAATACAACACTGTGAACAAGCGACCGATCTCAGCCGTAGCTTCAGCGTCTATTTATTGTGTGGGGGGCGGGCACTTCGGCTTCTAGAGAGCGTTTGATTGGTCAGAAGATTTGATGAGAAGATGAAGTAAGATGTGACGTCAAAAAAAAATCGTTAAGCCGTTTTGGCGGAAGTGACACTGTTTTAAATTGGAGCACACTGCCTTATAGATAACATATTGATACTAACACCCCAAAAAACATAATTTTGATTTCATGGGGACTTTAAGGTATGGAAGGAAGTGGAGATGTGTTGTCCATCTTTTTTTTTCTTTTTCTTTTTTTTTTTACAGTTTTAAAGTTTTAGTCTATCCTTTTTACCAGCTGGTCAATGGCATGTTTAACTGGCTTACATGTGCAAGGGCTCCCCATCTGAGACAAGACCCCCGTTGTCCCCCCTAAAAATATGATTAAAAAACCACGCTGTGTATTGTAAATAATGTTTTATACTTAAAATATTTGTGTAAGTAATAAAACAACACAAACAGGGCAAAATGCGTTTTAGGTTTAGAAACATTTTGAGTCTCCCCTCCCTTGCCGCACAGTGCTTTGGTCCAAATGCTTTCCTCTTTTATATCACACACACAAGTCCGGTGAGAGAGAACAAAGTCAATAGTTGTGGAACTCCAGTAAGTAAGGTTGTCAATTGCCTATTTTATTTACTTAAACATCGGACGAAGTGATTATTTTCTCTATGCGAGTGCACAGTACACAGTTTTCGCGCGCACACACACAGTTTGAGTGAGAGGAGAGACACGTTTTAAGTGCGCGCGCGCTCTCTGGGCGAGATAGCGTGTATATGAAAGCGCGCGTCCGGTTTTGTTCAAGAGCAAAGAAAACCCGCGTGCGAGGGAAGAGATTCGCGCTCGCGCATTATATTAATGTGCTTTCGCGCTTTCGTCATTTGTCATTAAAATAACGCCATCGTCTCCCTGCTACACTAATAGTAGTAAGGTTTCCTCTGTTTATACATATCCTTGCAAGTACAATTTTAGCTGTATTATTTGTGTC
>NW_015549157.1:401-560 GCF_001515605.1 Sinocyclocheilus anshuiensis | reverse complement strand
CCTGTATGTTATAGTACTAAATTAGTTTTAATTGTTTAATCACCATAACGTCTTGTCTCCATTGGCAACACGCATGATTTGTTTCGATTGCAAGTGACGTCGCAGGTATCGGAGAGTGCAAGTGGCGATTGCAAGTGACATTGTAATTTAGTTTCTTTT
>NW_015549157.1:0-262 GCF_001515605.1 Sinocyclocheilus anshuiensis | reverse complement strand
TGCCGTTGGAACGAATCGTTTGAATGAACGACTCAATGACTCACTCATTAAATGCTCACTACTGGCACCTACTGGCGTTTTAATTTCGTTGAAAAGTATCATTTCCACCATCATTTCTTGTTTGTATATTCAAAAATATTTAAAATAATCTCATAATATGATTTAATGCAGTTGTATTTTTCAGTGTAAATGACTTAATTTGATAACGTATAGATATTCACATTATTATAATTGAATTTATAGATCAAATGTAAGAATTTGA
>NW_015549156.1:744-821 GCF_001515605.1 Sinocyclocheilus anshuiensis | reverse complement strand
TTCTATCTATCTATCCATCTATCTATCTATCTATCTATCTATCATATTATCTATCCATCCATCTATCCATCTATCCA
>NW_015549156.1:0-147 GCF_001515605.1 Sinocyclocheilus anshuiensis | reverse complement strand
CTATCTATCTATCTATCTATCTATCTATCTATCTATCTATCTATCTATCTATCTATCTATCATCTGACTATTTCTATCCATCCATCCATCTATCCATCTATATATCTATCTATCTATCATATGACATTTCTATCTATCTATCTATCA
>NW_015549155.1:0-701 GCF_001515605.1 Sinocyclocheilus anshuiensis | reverse complement strand
TCCCTACAGTTAAACATTTAGACTTGTACGATGTCTCATACAAACATTTTACAAATAAAAACTTTTAGAATCACACAGGGTATCTCTACGAGATGATGAAAAGCAGTATGATTAAACAATGATATAACTTTTGTTTTAACAAATAAGCTAAGTTTTGTAGATTTTTAGAACTTTCAAACCTAAAAACATGATGTGCTAAAGCAAGGATTAGAAGCAGTCAAATAATCCTCTGATGAATGCAAGACATTTAGATAGATTTTTCTTAATGAGTTAGCTATATTAGACTGAAAATTAGTTGTCATAAGGTTGTTTGCAACAAAAAGTGTTTCTTATACAAGGTGCTACAAATGTCTCACAGAACCTTTACAACAGATTAGACTTTCTTTCTCACTTTACTTAAAAAGGGTGTTATTAACCATGCTGTTTAAATGCAACATATTTATTTTCCACTATATCACTATAATGTTTTATTTTACTAAGATTTGATCAATTTATTGATATAAGAAACAAACAAATATTCGATAAGTCCATCTTATCACCCCAAGCTGATGTGTCTGATGGTTTGTGATGACATTAATATCTTACTGATACACGTGTTAAGATGTTAGTGTAAAGTATGTGTAAAGTTCCATATTACTTTTAAAATAGTTAAAAATTAATCTTTTTTTAGCTTTCATATAGGATTCACGGTCATACTCAGT
>NW_015549154.1:0-952 GCF_001515605.1 Sinocyclocheilus anshuiensis | reverse complement strand
ATATATATATATATATATTAGGGCTGTCAACGTTAACGCATGCGAATTTTACAATCCTTAACGCGTTAAAATAATTTAATGCAGTTAATGCAAAATTACTGTTGCTTCTCTGCTTGTGATCAGATAATTTTAAGATGCACTCCGGGAAAGTTTTCAGTCTAATGATCCAGTAAGCGAATGCATTCAAACAATCCGTCCAAAACAGCGCTAATATAAAGGAAACCAGGCTGATTACATCCACCAAGAGCTTGTAACACTCCAAAGAGAAAGAAAAAATTGAAATCGCATCATATGACCCCTTTAAGCCGCTAAACTCCAGGAAGGTTTTCAGTCCAATGATCCAGTAAGCGAATCCGTCCAAAACAGCGCTAATATAAAGGAAACCAGGCTGATTACATCAGAGATTGCAGAGAGAACAGAGACTCGCGTATATATATATATTGCTTTTTTTTCTTTCATATGTGCTTATATGGGCTCCTTATATCATCAGTGGCGGCTCGTCGGGGGAGACAGGGGAGGCACAGCCTCCCCATAATTTGAGGTGAAAATGGGAGGAGGACGATTTAATGTTAATAAATTCACAATTCATTTCAGTTCATGTCTCAGAATGTGTATTTTTTTGTTTGTAATTTCGCAGTTGTAATACCATAACGTGAAAGCACCGCTTTTCTATCGCGAATGTGCCGAATCTGCTGATGTAATATCATAACGTGAAAGCGCCGCTTTTCTATCGCGAATGTGCCGAATCTGCTGATGTAATTGCAACCGCTAGGTGATAGAGAAGGGGAGGGGGAGGCCGGGGGAGCGCTGAGCTCTCGTGCCTCCGTTGGTAAAAAATTAGCCAATCAGCATCGAGTGTTCACTTTCAGCGCTGAGGAGTATTGAGAAAAGAACCCTCGCAAGGGAAGCTAGCCTCCCTTCTGATATCAACCAATCATCAAAGAGATGTAAA
>NW_015549153.1:0-2908 GCF_001515605.1 Sinocyclocheilus anshuiensis | reverse complement strand
GCTAAGTAGGGTCGGGCCTGGTTAGTACTTGGATGGGAGACCGCCGGTGAATACCAGGTGCTGTAAGCTTTAACGTTTTCATCACTACTTATCTAATACACTGGCCTATAGGATGGCTGATCTTTAAATAGCTCACTCTTTGTGGTAGTCCTTGCTTACGGCCATACCACCCTGTCTGCGCCCGATCTCGTCTGATCTCGAAAGCTAAGCAGGGTCGGTCCTGGTTTGTACATGGATGGGAGACTGCCTGGGATTTTGGAAGCTAAGCAGGGTTGTGCTTGGTTAGTACTTGGATGGGAGACCGCCTGGGAATACCAGGTGCTGTAAGCTTTAGCGTTTTCTTCACTACTTATCTAATACACTGGCCTATAGAGTGGCTGATCTTTAAATAGCTCACTCTTTGTGGCAGTCCCTGCTTATGGCCATACCACCCTGTCTGTGCCAGATCTCGTCTGATTTTGGAAGCTAAGCAGGGTTGTGCTTGGTTAGTACTTGGATGGGAGACCGCCTGGGAATACCAGGTGCTGTAAGCTTTAACGTTTTCTTCACTACTTATCAAATACTCTGGCCTATAGAGTGGCTGATCTTTAAATAGCTCACTCTTTGTGGCAGTCCCCGCTTACTGCCATACCACCCTGAGGGCGCTAGAGAGTTGCTGGTGTACAGGAAGTGTTTGGCTGCAGTGGGTGAGAAGGGCTCACCAGACCTCTTTGTGTTTGTTTTGTTATAAATACGTCTTTATTTTCATCAGTGTACTTTTTTTTTGTGTTTAAGTTTGTCCTCCCAGCAGCGGTTGCTGTTTGGGAGGACCATCTTTGTTTTTTGTTTTGTTTTTTGCGTCGGTTTTTGTTCTTTTTTTTTTCTCTATGGATGGACCAATGGTAACTGATACAGCAATGGCGGGGGAAGCACGGCGGAGGAATGACAATGGACTGGATGAAGGACAAGGAAATGGTAACGAAAAAGATAAAGAAACAAGGAGGGAGAGTGTGAAAAGGGTGTATTTAAAAGAAGCAACGGTGACTGTGGATGTGGCGCACGTGAAAGACGCGAGGGCCGCAGATATCATCAAAGCAGTGACACAGTGGATCGGGGATGGGAGGATTCCGGCAGTTAGACCGAAACAAACAAAGGAGTACGAGATAACATTGGAAAGCGAAGATGACACAGAGCTTTTAATAGATGGACTGATTATCAAGGGAGAGAACTGCGAAGTGAAAAGATTACAGAACAGAGACTACGTTGTCTCCTTCATGCATCTGCCCGTCTACCTCGCTGACGAAGAGATTTTAAATAAACTGGAGGGATGGGGAGTTTCCCCAATTTCAAAAATGAAGCGGCGTTTTTATCCGGGCACCAGCATTGAGGACCGGACGAGATATGTAAAGACGCAGTTCCCGAAGGAGGTGGCCTCCCTCCCTTACAGCACAAAAATAGAAATGGCAGAGGGTCCACAATACTTTCGGGTGATGCACAGCCATCAGGTGAAGACCTGTCGGCTGTGCATGAGCCCAGACCATGTGGTGAAGGATTGCCCGGAGTTCAAGTGCTTTAAATGTGAGGAGAGGGGGCACTTCACGGGGAACTGTAACGCCGTGACGTGCCCGGATTGCAATTTGGTTTTAAATAAGTGTGAGTGTTGGATGGAGGGCGAGGGCGAGGAGGAGGAGGAAGAGCAGCAGGTGGGCGGGCGGGTGCATGAACGAGACAACGAGCAGCGAGAGGACGAATCAAGAGTACGAGGCGAAGGACCAGAAGCAAATAACAATACAGAACAACAGAAAGAGGGTAACCAGAATCAAATAACAATACAGAACAACAGAAAGAGTGTAACGAACAGGACATACAAACACAACAGGACGGGGGGATTTGGACACAGATCGTTTTGACTGACAGCTTGCAAAGTGCTTTGGATACTGTGGAACTGGACGATCAAAGGAATAAAGAATTGAGCGATGCACAACAGGAGGGAATTTTATTTACACAGATGGATGTGACTGACAGTTTGCAAAAGGTGTTGGACACTGTGGAACTTAACGATCAGAGTAATAAGGAACAATCTGCTACAAAGGAAAGTGAACAAGGAAAAGAAAACGAGGAGACACAGGGGAAAGCATCAAAAAGAAGAAGATCCGTAAAGGTAATGCCCAATTTAGAGACTGCAAAAAAAAGAGTGCTTAAAGATGATGGTATTGAGTGTACGAATAAGTATGAGTTGTTAAAGGGTTTGGAGGAGATGGACTGAGTTTATGGGTTTTACGTATGTTTTTATATGTTTTATGCTTTTAAGAATTGTTACTTTTAATGCTAGAGGGCTTTTGGACATAAGAAAATTTGAAAAAGTGAAAGAAATGTGTAAAGGAGAAGATGTGATTTTACTACAAGAAACTAACTGGAGGGAAGGGTACATGACTGAAATAAGGAAACGGTGGAGTGGAGGGATTTTATATAATAATGGTGATGGGAGGCTGGGAAGAGGAGTTGCGGTTTTAATAAAAGAAAACTGGTGTATCATGTAAAACCATGTATAATGACAAAGACGGGAAATGTATAGCGTTTGAAATGGAGTATGGAGGGAAAAAAGTAATTATGGTTAATGTTCATGCACCAACAGAAGAGAACGAAAAAAAGAGTATTTTAATGTGTTACGAGATTTTTTAAAGAAACACGAAGAAGTTATTATGATGGGTGATTTTAATACTGTTTTTAGTAAATTAGAAATGGCTGAGGGAATGGTTTTTAAAAATGATAAAGGAAGAAAAGAACTGAAATTATTAATGGAAGAAAGTAATATGATTGATGTATGGAGAGAAAGGAATGAAAAGACTAAAGAATAATCAAGGAGGCAGTTAGTCTGGAATTGTATGTGTCAGACAAGAATTGATTTTATTTTATGCACAAGAAATGT
>NW_015549152.1:0-831 GCF_001515605.1 Sinocyclocheilus anshuiensis | reverse complement strand
GAGTTGTCGGATTACAGAGTCTAATTTATCATCCTGCTTCAGCTGTATGGGCTTCACGGACGCATTGATTTTATGGCGAGCAGCTTCATTCTCCTCGGCTTCTTTGATTTCATTTAGCAGTGCTAAGAAAGTGGGTGGCTGTTCTCTTCTCTCCCTCAGTCGAAACTGCAGAAGCATCAGATCCGACTCAACCGCCCCTCTAATCAGCTGTTCAACCCTTGTTCTGTCCATCATCTGGCGACTCAATCCTCCTCTCTGCACCACTTTCGTTAAGGATTTCTCCATCCTACGCAGGAAGTCAGACAAAGCTTCCCCGGGGAATTGACGTAAGAGACGAAAGGCAAAGTATAGATCCTCCCCTGACTCAGAGGTTCCAAATGTGTTTTCTAACGCTTCAAGATATTGCGAAGCACTGGCCTCAGGACTTGAAAATCGAACAGCTTTGATAATGTCAAGGGCTGGCCCTTTCACGCTTTCCATTATTCTTCGCCATTTTTCCTTCTCGGAACACTCACATTCCTCAGTCATTAATCTGGCCTGTTCTATCCAGTTTTCTAGACTTTCCTCTCCAGTCGGTATTGGAACCGTGCCAGAAAAGATACGTAGTCGTCGATAAGCATTAGTTTCACCTGATGGTTTTGTTGTCTTCTCCAGAAGTTCACCCACGGCACGAATAATGGACTCAGGGAAACTGGAACTCTGTGGAGAGAATAAGGCCTGTATATCAGTCATAGACTTTCCCTCATCAATTAAGAACTTTGACAATTTCTTGGAAAACTCAGAGGCTGAAGCATCGACAGGTGCCACTACAACTTTCCATGACTCTTCTCC
>NW_015549151.1:0-1198 GCF_001515605.1 Sinocyclocheilus anshuiensis | reverse complement strand
ACGTGACTTTCTTTTTTTCAGACAGTTTATCAGTAATCACTCTTGAGGCTACATGAAATGATTTCCCAGCCATTTTTGAGCACTGACCAGTTGCAAATGTGATGTGTGAGATCACTACCATCCTGCTTTTGTGGGGGTGGGTAGGGGTGTTAAATAATTTTTTGTTTAGTTTTTTTTTACCCATAGGTTTTTAACATTCTAAAAGCTCTTTATTCCAAATATACTACAAGCTATTCAGTGTATTCAGTAAGTTGCTTCAGAAGTATTGCAAGTTCTACGTACAACAATAAAACAGTGCATTGACATAAAAAAGGAAATTTACTTTTGGTACTTAAAACTGTCACCCCCCATTTTTTTAAATAGGCATGAAAGTGCACTATCCAAACTTAAATTGTTGTAATTTATGAACACTTTGGAATACAGACACAAGGTTGGTCTCTTTTTAAAGAAGAAAATCAGCAGATTATTGCAAAAGTGGATTTTTTTCCACAAAGTTTCAAAAAGTTATAGAAGTTTAAATTTACTTTAAATAAAATGCACTATATTAATTCTATTTTATTTATAATAAATATTGTACATAACAGGTTTTACTCTAAAATTGGTATAACATTAAAGCCTTATGTTTAAATAAGTTACGTTCCAAATTTGAAGTTGATATGAAAAAAATTGAGGTTCCTGAGATTTTATTTAGGACGTCATACCACAAACAGCCACCGGGTGCCATCCAAACTCCATTGCATTTTTTAATGCATTTTTCTGTCACAAATTCACAAATTTCTGTCTAGATTTCTCTGTCAATATTACTTCTATCTCAAAATAACCACAAAATATGGAATCCTGAGACTCAGACCTTTCCAGTGATATTTGTCAAGATTATAAAAAGGTTTGATTCTAAAAGACCGTAATGCATTTTGTAATATGACACTTGACACTGCCCACTAAGGGGGAGGAGACCGCCAAAAGATTTTAAAGTACCATTTCCATGGTAACGCAATGTCCGATTTCAAAATGGCCAAAATATTTTAAAGTACCATTTCCATGGTAACGCAATGTCCGATTTCAAAATGGGTTTCACAGGATGAATCTTGGGCTTCTAAGCTTTCAAGTGATATATAATTCATGCCATTACTTAAAGATTTGATAGAGAAAAAGGAACAACAACAAAAAAGAGCGCCAAGCATCCCACAGGTGGGACGGT
>NW_015549150.1:265-513 GCF_001515605.1 Sinocyclocheilus anshuiensis | reverse complement strand
ATTTTTCAAATCGTCATATTGCCAGTCAGTGAGATCGCCGATAGACGATATTATCGTGCATGGGTGGGGGCAAGAGAGAGACTCTGTACTTGTCATAGACTATTTCATAACTATTTTGTGTTTTAAACCGCGCGCGCGAGAGAGAGAGGGAGCCTATGGAAGCACCACGAATCTAAATAATATACTTTCAAACATACTGATAAACTAACATGTTAAATACAAAAATATTTAAAACAGCTAGTTCATAT
>NW_015549150.1:0-173 GCF_001515605.1 Sinocyclocheilus anshuiensis | reverse complement strand
CGTCCTGTGACAAGTTTGCCGCATCAGAGCACGAAAGTTATCAGTCTAAAAGGTCTGCAAAATCAGTCAATGGTGAAAATCAAAAGTAGATTTATTTTAAACACCAACAGTTTAACACTAAATATTGTACATAAACGAACATGTTAAATATAAAGTATTTAAAACAGGTAAGT
>NW_015549149.1:0-881 GCF_001515605.1 Sinocyclocheilus anshuiensis | reverse complement strand
GAGTCACAATGAGCAAATTTTCAAAAATGAGTTATTTTTATTTTTTTATTACATTCTCCATTAAAATACCTTCACAATGATGTATGAGTTGTTGGAATCGGACAAACAATGACTGAGCTACACCCGTTTGAAGTTGACAGAGTCAGCAAAGTCAATTTTGAAAAAAATCAAGTTGAAGTTTTATGAAAGTTCCAAAGCAAAATTATCTAGCAACGTTGCATCTTTTCCTCCAGTTCTCTTCTTAATAATAATTGCTATATTAATAATCACAATATAGCTTTTTTATTTTATCGTTGTTATTATAAATAAGAGCAGATGCAAAAAAGAACTAATGTAAGAAAGAAACAAGTGTACAGTGTATTACTTATTTTACATCTAAACAAAAGCATTGAAGAAAAACAAATAATAAAATATATAAATCCCTTTAGTGTGTTCATTACAAATACAGTAAATTGATTATTAAAACTACAAAATCTAATATAATGTTTAATATGATGTTTTTCCCCAACAGTTCCCCATACTTTCACTTAAGACATAACAGATTATTATGCGTGAATACTTAAATACTGTAATTCTGTGTATATGTGTATATTTATCGGGATCGCGTGCAGTCGGAAGCGCCTTTATGCGGCGCTTCGGATGACAGTCGGTGTGAGAAGCGAGAGGAGAAAAGGTACTCCTCTCAGAAAACTTACAAATAAAGGTAACTAAACATCTAAAATTATTATTAGGAGCCTTGGGATCGCTAGATGAGGGCTTAATGAACTCATTTTTGTGAAAACCTCAAATTCGACCAAAATCAACATTTTCAACTTTTTTGCATGTAGCTCAAAATGACACCTTGCGCATTCCAACTCATTTTGCCAGCACGGCTCACATAT
>NW_015549148.1:0-537 GCF_001515605.1 Sinocyclocheilus anshuiensis | reverse complement strand
AAGCCTTTTGGAAAATCTATTTGTGGCGGTCAGTTTTGACATTGTTGCGGGCCGCCACAAATAAATCGATCTATGGGAAACACTGATCTAAATATAAAAAATTAAAATGAAACTTACTTGCTTGAACTCTTTCATTTGATCTGGGTGTCTTTAAAGTGTTTTGTTAGTTTGGTGTGTTTCCTCGTTTTGATGTCGCCACGTCTCAGTGCTTTTATGAAGAGAGCGCATCTGCGCACCTTTCTGATAGCGCATCAAGAACCGGGTTGACCGGGTACTCGGTACCACCGATACTTAAAAAAACCTGGTACCGTAACGTTTTCATTTTTTTTTTCCTACTGTAAATATATCAAAACTTAATTTTTGATTAGTAATATGCATTGCTAAGGACTTAATTTGGACAGTTTTAAAGGCGATTTTCTCAATATTTAGATTTTTTTGCACCCTCAGATTCCTGATTTTCAAATATTTGTATCTCGGCCAAATGTTGTCCTATTAGGCCTTGGCGATAAAACGGTATCAATATTTATCGACGGTACA
>NW_015549147.1:799-927 GCF_001515605.1 Sinocyclocheilus anshuiensis | reverse complement strand
TCGAACCGTACGGTTCTCCACACACAGTTCGGCACGCACTAGGACAAGTTTGTTCAACTTAAATCTGACAATGCATCTGTAATATGGTTTGCTATAAATAACACGTAAAACAAATAGGGTTCCGCTAT
>NW_015549147.1:0-762 GCF_001515605.1 Sinocyclocheilus anshuiensis | reverse complement strand
ACAGGGTTCGGCTAATATATGTTTCTGTTGATGGATGCGCATTCTGGCTTCCCAATACATTACAACAACAGCGATGAAAAAAAAAAGTGGACAAACCATTCACTCTTGTTCAATGCGAATGTCGTATGCTGGAATATGAGCAGTAATTTATTCCGTCATCACCGGGGTGCTGATAGCGCGCGCACACAGATGAGACCTGAACAGCACACGTTGATATCTGTGTTTAAACTAAACTCGTGTAAGCTTTGCCAGTTTAAACATTTAAGAGCCAGAGGACGCCAGTTCGCGCGTGCAGTGAGAAGATTTGTGTGTGCGCTCATCAGAAGCGCGCAAACATGCGCCTCAGAACGTGCGCAAATATTAAGCTCTCTCTGAAGTATTGTGTTTGAATGGACAAATTCACAAATATTATGTCAAAATGCCCGTCTTGGTAAGTATCCTATAGCAGACATAGCTGGCTGAACGTACTGTATCAGTGCACTGGATCAGTGCATTCTCTTAATACAGTATCAGTGCACTGGATCAGTGCATTCTCTTAAAGTGACAGCACTTTCTTAATATTAATCAAACAGCAACAAAGAAATCACTCACTGCTCTTGATTTAATAGCTTTTGTAACTTTAATAAAGATTAATCTTTAATGTATACAGTCAAATATGCAATGCTGTTTTACATTTCATTACTTTATTAATTACTAATGTTAGACCTACCTAAAAATAACTGAAAATCACTGTTTATTTTATTTGTATCTTTACTCTATTGT
>NW_015549146.1:0-805 GCF_001515605.1 Sinocyclocheilus anshuiensis | reverse complement strand
CATGTAATATTATTAGTAACTGCACTTATTAATGCAAAACAATAGAATTTTATGATTAAATTATTTATATTTTAATACTCCCACACATCTCCCTAGGCCTGGGCGATAAAACGGTATTGATATTTATCGACGGTACACCTTCTTCGATAATGATAGAAAAAATGTTCGATATGGCGCACAATATAGTAGGGCTGTTGCGATTCGTCGATTCTATTCGACTATTCGGTTTTAAAATATCAGAATACCGGAAGTGGCGCATTTCACGGACGAGAATCCATAAAACATAATTAAGCATAACTGTGAATTCACAAATGCTACGATTTAATTAAATAATTATATGCAATGCCGTTATAGCGGTGTAGGTTACGTACGTGCGTCTCACAGCAGCTCCGTTCACAGTAAATGCTGTTCCACAGAAACTGATATCATTTACATGTGTGGAGCCGCTCAAACTCCATCTGTGCATGTTGTTGTGAGTTTGGGTTTATTATAACATTCATCTAGGAACGCAACGAGCGCCATTTCATTAGATTTGTAAGGTAAATCATTTATAAATCCACGCAAACACAGGAGAATACATCATTATCTCGCGGTTTCAAAATAAAAGCTTAAACCCTCACTCTGAGTTTACACGTTTTGATGTGTATAGAAAGCCATGCAAAGTTAAAACAGTTTAAACTTTTAGAAAACACTTCACGAATTTGTGGAGGTTTATTCCTTTTCACTGCGTCTCGTGTTTTTAAATGCAATCTGTGTGATCAGCGATTCGGCTCTTTGGATTAAGCAATGCATAAATACATGATGC
>NW_015549145.1:0-1652 GCF_001515605.1 Sinocyclocheilus anshuiensis | reverse complement strand
CTTAGGTTAACATACTTTACTAGCCTTTTGTTTTGGAGCTTGGATGCAGCCATCATCTTCTCGAGATACAAACAGGAATTATACTGCTCTGGTCATGTAACAATTTGCACTAGACTCGTGAAACTGCAGATATTTGCTTGAGACTCGATTTTTTTCCATTTTTGCAGGAAGTGCACTAAAACATCAGTCAGTAGTGTTTTTAGAGCTTTATTAATGAAAATATTTTTCATGATCACTATTGTGACCGGTATTAAATGAGTTAAATCAGTTAATACACCAATAAAAACAATTTAAAATTGATAAGAGCAAAAACACCTCCATATCAGTGCTAAAACTTTCACTTCAGTATAAAGATACTGAACAATAGCTTCAGATTATGCATGTGTAAAATGATTAGTTAACGAAATATCATGAAGTGCATTCTTTTATGAAAATGTGGGGGCTCTTAAAAGAGCCTGCGTTTTTCTGATAATTGGAACGTGTTTATCCTCCGAAGCCGTACAGAGTGCGTCCCTGAAGGCTTTTAACCTCCGAAGCCGTACAAGGTGCGTCCCTGTCGCTTCAGCGCGTACACCACGTCCATGGCGGTGACGGTCTTTCTCTTGGCGTGCTCGGTGTAGGTGACGGCGTCGCGGATCACGTTCTCCAGGAACACCTTCAGCACACCGCGAGTCTCCTCGTAGATCAGACCGGAGATGCGCTTGACGCCGCCGCGGCGCGCCAGACGACGAATAGCGGGTTTGGTAATTCCCTGGATGTTATCCCGCAGCACTTTACGGTGGCGCTTAGCGCCTCCTTTCCCGAGTCCTTTACCGCCTTTGCCTCTTCCAGACATTGCTAGAGAGCTTCAAGCGTCTATGTGGTACAATAGATAGAACTTGTAGAAGCAGAAGGTGTGCGAGAAGAGCTTTACAGTAGTTTACAGGACCTAGTTGAAACCAAGCGGCAACCTCCTAGTCTCTCGCTTGAAGCCAATACGGAAGTGACTAAAACTGCAATTCATCGACTGGCCGCTAGAGGCTGGCTCCAAAAGGGAGTCAGTCCCATAGACTCCCCATGTTAAAATGCCCAACTTTACAGCAGAAAAAATATATTTACAGCCTGGTACAAAAAGTGCTTTTGGTCTATATAGGTAATTTTGCCCTTCATGACAACTGTGAGGGGGGTTAATTTTTTTATAACTCATCCGTTTAAATTATATTAAGCCTTAAAGTTCTGCATAATTAAGGGCGTGACCACTTGAGTGACAGGTGGATTGCCGCTCTGCTCCAGTGAAACTTGCTAGAGTGTGAAACTTAGAAAAATGGCTTTAAAGATTTTTATTTGTCCAGAAAAAAATTATTATGGGTAGGACACTGGAAATCTGTCAATTAGATGTTTTAATGAAAATGATCTCAAACTTGATTTTTACCGCTATTTTTAAGTTATTGTAGGCAGTGGCGGCTCATTGGAGAGGCAGGGGAGGCACAGCTTCCCCATAATTTTGAATTGAAAATGGGAGGAGGACGATTTAATGTTAATACAATTCACAATTCATTTCAGTTGTGTCTCAGAATGTGTATTTTTTGTTTGTAATTTCACAGTTGAGAAATTTTTTTCACATAACATGAAAGCGCCGCTTTTGTATCGCGAATGTGCCGAATCTGCTGATG
>NW_015549144.1:0-492 GCF_001515605.1 Sinocyclocheilus anshuiensis | reverse complement strand
AGTATGTTGCCATATGGCTACACCATGCGGTAGAGGGTTAAGAACACAACAAAGAACACAAGATAGACTACAATAACTGTGAATACAGCTCGGTGACCACAAGTGGTTAAGTATAAATTTCTTCATCATTTGCTTTGAAAAAGCAACTTAATAAATTCAGTTGTACAGTAATCAGTTTGGTTGGTTATACAGCATTTCATGACCATGTCATTTTTCCAGAGAATAGAGAACTAGAATTCAAGTTACACATTTTTTGTATTTTTCATTCTTTGAAATGTTTGAAATGGTCTCAAATGTGAAAATAAAAAAATCAACTTAGCATAAAGAAAGATAATAAGCAAAGTATTTCATGCAATATTCTGATTAAAGTGAAAAACAAAACCTTCTTGCAGAATGGAGCTGGAATTGAAGAATAGTATTTCTCTCCAGAATGCACCACAATAAAAAATATATATAATTTCTAATCAGTGCTCATGAACCTGTTCACTTCCC
>NW_015549143.1:334-541 GCF_001515605.1 Sinocyclocheilus anshuiensis | reverse complement strand
TGACGGAAATGTTACACCCCTTACCATATTGTGATGCTCTGTCCGGCTCGAGACAAAACAAAAACATTCAAACCCATTATAAACGAGGCATTTGTTGCATCCATTGGGGACATAATCACGGATTATAATGATTTATACTGTCTTTTTTACGCGTTGCGTTGCATCGCGCCGCATAAACATAAAACCATGTCTGCATTTGTGATCGAA
>NW_015549143.1:0-142 GCF_001515605.1 Sinocyclocheilus anshuiensis | reverse complement strand
ATACTTTCATTACACAGCTTTCATTAATCTTAATGTTACAAATGGACTCTTATTTTAAAGTGTTACCATTCGTTTCAACAGTCATGCTTAAAGATGTACATCTTTAAATATATACACAAAGGCCATAGCATTAAAATTATAT
>NW_015549142.1:0-1120 GCF_001515605.1 Sinocyclocheilus anshuiensis | reverse complement strand
GTGCTATATAAATAAACTTGCCTTGCCTTGCCTTGCCTTGCCTAGACACAAAGAGCAGATCAATATAAAATGCTCGTTCAGTAACACTGCACTCACATATGTGCTAATAAGTAACTATACACTAGAGCAAATAATATATAAATAAGGTTTGATTTCCTAACTCTCTAGAACAATAAAGTGATTAAATTATTAACATGTTATAGTTTTATATACCACAAAGCAAAATTGTAATATTTCCAGTGTGTATTGATATCTTTGTTCAGAGGCCTTCATCTCTGCTCCTGGAGACCCACTGTCCTGCAAAGTTTATATCCAACCTGCTTCAGCACTTTCAAGCAATCTTGAGGAGCTTAATGTGTATTTGATTAGGGTTGTAGCCAATGTTCCCTCTAATTGTTTTTCTTGCCGAGCAAAACTTTTCTCTATTGGGCGGACATTTCGGCCACCTGAGCAAAAACCAATGTTCCCTCTAATTTTTTTTCTTGCTGAGCAAAACTTTTCTCTATTGGGCGGACATTTCGGCCACCTGAGCAAAAACATTCTTTATACCAGACCTGTACAGCGCGCACACACAAAAAAGTGTGGTAACTTTTAACTTTAATGTGCTATTTGTGTTTAATTTGACCCGTGACTAAATGATATACATTTTAGGTTACCTGAGAAAACTTTTTTTTTTTTTAACAGTATAATACACTGCCATTCAAAAGTTTGGGATCAATAATGTTTATTAAAGAGGTTTCTTATGCTCATCAAGGCGGTATCTTTTTGTTAAAAACACTGAATATTATTTCACAAAATAATATTGTGTAATATTATTGCAATTTAAAATAAAAGTTTTCTTATTTAATATACTTTAAAACATAATTGATTCATATGAAGCAAAGCAATTTCCAGCATCATTACTAGTCTTCAGTGTCACATGTCCTTCAGAAATCATTCTAATATGCTGATTTATTATCAGTGCTGGAAACAGTTGTGCTGCTTAATATTTTTTTGGCACCTGTGATATTTTTTCAGGATTCTTTGATAAATAAAACGTTAAAAAGAACAGTGTTTATTCAAAATAGAAATTTTGTGTTATAATATGCACTACTATTCAAAAGTTTGTGGTCGGTAATTT
>NW_015549141.1:796-965 GCF_001515605.1 Sinocyclocheilus anshuiensis | reverse complement strand
GTCCTCAAGTCGGGATTCAAACACAGGACATCCAAAGCACAATGGTGCTATATGTCAGCACACTGCCCACAAGGCTATCGGTGCCAACATGCATTTTATTTTTTATGATTATTTGCGAATTGTGTTTGCTCTTCCACAGAAGAGAGGGGCGGGGGGGGGAGGGCGCCTT
>NW_015549141.1:0-127 GCF_001515605.1 Sinocyclocheilus anshuiensis | reverse complement strand
TGTAATTAAATTACGTAATTCCATTACATGTAACTAGTTACTCCCCAACACTGCATTTAAATGATAATTTTGCTACCATTTATGCTTGAACATGTTACACATATCAAATCAATTTGTGTTATACATT
>NW_015549140.1:0-972 GCF_001515605.1 Sinocyclocheilus anshuiensis | reverse complement strand
TATATATATATATCTAAAACAGATTTTTCTTCAACAGGGTTTGCTGGTATGATTGCTGAGAAAAGTACATGCAAAAAAACAAACAAACATAGAAAACAAATAAATATACTAAGCAAATAAAGAAATTAGGAGCATGCCTGTGGAAATAAAAGAAATGTGACCCTGGAGCACAAAAGCAGTCTTAAGTCGCTGGGGTATATTTGTAGCAATAGCCAACAATAGGCTACATCGTATGGGTCAAAATTATCGATTTTTTTTTATACCAAAAATCATTAGGATATTAAGTAAAGATCATGTTCCATGAAGATATTTTGTAAATTTCCTATCGTAAATATATCAAAACTTATTTTTTGATTAGTCATGTGCATTGCTAAGAACTTAATTTGGACAACTTTAAAAGCGACTTTATCTCAATATTTAGATTTTTTTGCACCCTCAGATTCCAGATTTTCAAATAGTTGAACCAAATATTGTCCTATCCTAACAAACCATACATCAATGGAAAGCTTAGCTATATATTCATCTTTCAGATGTATTTTTTTTTCTTAAAAAAAGTGACCCTCATGGTTTTGTGGTGCAGGTTCACACATGTATTTTATTTCTTTGTAAACTCTATCTCCCTAAAGATGATTATCACTTTCTGGTGGCAGCAAAGTGTGTAAAATAGCGTGTCTTTAATTATTTCCTGTTGGATGCGCAGAACGATCCACCAACATGTTTAATGTTTTATTAAATATGATAATTTACATACAGTTAATGCTCGTGGATACAACTCAATCAACAGACACAATTGAAATATGAAAACAAAGCCTATCATCTCGTCATTTCTCAAAAGTATTATTTATCAAATTAAAAATTTTGGCTTCAATAGTTTAAAAAATGAATGAAATGGAGACATTAAATTACTTAATGAAGAAACTGACTACATGTGTGTGCTAAACATCCGGTGAGTGAGTGAGTGTGTGTGTGCTA
>NW_015549139.1:197-3077 GCF_001515605.1 Sinocyclocheilus anshuiensis | reverse complement strand
ACAGGTGCATCTAAAAAAAATTGAATATCGTGGAAGTTTATTTTTATTTTGTAACTTATTTCAAAAAGTGAAACTCCTATATTCTAGTCAAGTAAAACATTTCAAAAGTTTTTTGTTTTAATTTTAATGATTAGAGCTTAAAGCTCAGGAAAGTCAAAAATCCAGTATCTCAAAATATTAGAATATTTCCCAAGATCAAAGAAAAAAAGTATTTGCAAAACAGAAAAGTTCAAGTTCTTTAACCTGTTAACCCGCAGCTGGAGGCTAGCACACTGAACGCTCTTTGTTTGCACGTATCAATGTTTACGAATAGATTAAATGAAAAGGAAAAACATTAATCTTGGCAAACTATATATCATTCTAAAGGTCTAAGACTGAAGCATCGACGATAGATCGCTGTTTTTCAATGGAAAGCTTATAAAGAATGTATTTGCTACATTTGTGTAAGCAGTACACATCAAAACATGCATAATAAAAACCCAGTACGTACCAGATTCATTGTAATAACGAGTCACAAACGCATCCACTGCTGTAAATCCCAGTTTAGTTAGAAAGGCAAGGGTCCACAGAACAACATCCCATAGATCAGTTTTAGTCCAACGAAACAACGTTGTAATATGAATGGTTATTCCTTTGTTTATGTCTCATTTCTTCGGGGACAGTTATTGTTTGTATCCATTATGGAATAACTTACGCTCCAGTGTTTCCCCTAGGTTTATGGCTTTGGGGGGGGGCGGCACGGCGCTTCAGTACTAGTGGTAAACAAAACCGCGCATCTACGCCATTCATTAACACGGAGACATGCAGAATTCATATTTAAATAGTCGTTTTGTGGCTTAATATTTACAAATTCTAGTGGGAGTGGGAGTGTGCACGCATGTGTGTGTGTGTGTGTGTGTGTGTGTGTGTGTACTACAGTCACCCGGATTCAGTCCGTATCCAACCCAGATGGTGGATCAGCACCTACAGAGGACCTCTACAGCACTGCAGTCACCCGGATCCAGTACGGATCCAGCCCAGGTGGTGGATCAGGACCTAGAGATGACCTTGACAGCCCTGAATGTCAGCGGAGACCAGAACAACTAGATGAGCCACAGAGACAGATCCCCAGTGAAGACCTTGTCTCGTAGACGGCCACCGGGACAAGACCACAGACAAGACACCTGGCCCCCCGACTGAGCCTGGTTTCTCCCAAAGTTTTTTCTGTCGCATTTTTCAATCGCAGAGGCTGCGGTTACTCTCGGTCACGTGACACGCGAGAGTAAAGAGGTGTGTTCGACTTGAAGATCGATCGGTGTATGACATCAAAGTACGGCGAGAGAAAGCATAAAGAGACGTCCGTGCTCTCTTATAGCTCTCGCAGTACTTTGATGACACACACCCATCGGTCTAAGTAGCGCTGCTTCGGAGGAAGCATCACGTTTGCATGCTACAGTGTTGCCAAGTCCGCGATTTGGAGAACCCCTCCAAAAAACGTGTATTTTACCCCCTGGAACGTGATTTTTACCGCTGGAACCCCCCTTGAAACGCGATTGGGCTAGTTTTGAGTGGCAATTGGGCGGGTTTTGTTGTGAAACTTGTGTAACTTAGAATGCGAGATGGATCGGTTTGTGAAAGGGAAGAGAAAAGCCATAGATGAAGTCGCACAGACCCAGGCAGGTGCTGGTCATTCAAAAGCTAAATGCAGAAAATATGAGAAAATAATCGGCTTCACTCACCGTGTCTATACCGGATGCTACAGTTGTCGTGCCGTGCCGCAACATCTCTACTGTACACTGGACACGACAAAGCGACTAGGGCTGTCAAAAAAAAGTTTGAATTTCGAATATTTGTCGATTTTAAAAAAGAAAGGCACATTCGAATGCAAAAACCGTGCATTCGAATTTTTTGTGTCAAGAGGCGTGCGACATGATGATGACGTAACTGACGCGGTTTGTTATCCAGTACAGAGCGGTGCGGCGTGCGGGTGCGTTAATTTGAAAAATGGCGGAAAAAGAGAGTGAAGACTGAGTCAGAGAGAATCTTGCTTACGCCAAAACATCTTAAAAGTGCTGTGTGGCGTTTGTAAGTTGTGTAAGAAACCGCTGCTATTTCACTCCACAACATCTAACATGAGAACGCACATGCAGTCTTGTCATCCCGAGGAGTTTTCTCAAGAGTGTCATGACGAGGGGCACGCATTAAAGCAGTCTAGGGTAACTTCGTTTTACACCACGAATACCACAAATCCGCTACCTGCTGCAAAACAGGAAGAAATCACCCAAAAACTTACTGAAATCATCTGCAAAGACATGCGCCCGACAAGTATCGTGGATGGCGATGGCTTTCAAAACTTTGTTCAAGCACTCAACCCACGGTATAATTAGCCTTCCCGGGATACAGTGAGCAATCGCATTGCTAAGCTTTATGATAGCACTGCTAAGAGCGTGAAAGCCTCACTGAACAATCGATCTGTGGCCTTGACAACGGATGGATGGACTTCTCTACACACTGATGCATATGTGACAGTCACTGCACATTTTATATCAGATGACTGGGAAATCAAAAACTATGTACTAAAAACAGAAGAGCTGAGAGAAAAGCAGAGAGAGAGAAAGAGAGTGAGAGTGAGAGAGAAAGAGAAAGAGAGAGTGAGAGTTTTATTATATATATATATATATTTTTTTTTTTCTCTTTCTTTTTAACAATGTCTTTAATATTTTTCTTGTTTCTTGTTTGTGGAAAAAAAAAAAAAAAAAACACGTACTTATTTACTTAATTATTTTACATATCTATTGTTGTTTTGTTTATGTATTATATAACTGTTTATTCCTTATTCATGTAATGGACAATGCTTTGGCAATACTGTGCAAGTCATGCCAATAAAGCTCATTTGAATTT
>NW_015549139.1:0-133 GCF_001515605.1 Sinocyclocheilus anshuiensis | reverse complement strand
AGAGTGAGAGAGAGCGAGAGAGAGAGAGAGAGAGAGAAAGAGAGAGAGAGAGAGAGAATTATGATGTGTGAATTATGAGAGAGTGTTCTGTGTTCTACAGTAAGGTCAGACATGAGCTGAGCTCCTGAAAAAC
>NW_015549138.1:1107-1269 GCF_001515605.1 Sinocyclocheilus anshuiensis | reverse complement strand
GGCATTTTTCTAACTTTATTAAAAGTATGTAATCTTTTGTCAAATATTTAAAATTTTATAACTTATAAGCTTTTTAAAAATTCTTATTAAAACCACAGAATAAGAACAAGTAGAATAAGAAGAATAAGTTACTAATCAAATGAAATCAGTATTAAAATTAAT
>NW_015549138.1:410-1097 GCF_001515605.1 Sinocyclocheilus anshuiensis | reverse complement strand
ATAATAAGAAGTAGAATAAGACAAATAGGTTACCAATCATATGAAATTAGTATTAATAAAAAATTAATTTGTACGGAGGTGGCACAGGTACATTTTCAGATATTTAATGAGGCTCTGAGGTGGCATGAGTGCAATTAAATTCATACATTTATGTGGAGATTAATGTTTTAAATATAAAATTTTGAATACAGAAATAAATGATTTAAATAACTGAAATGATACGCTAAAAATTCAACTAAATCCGCCAGCAGGTGGCGACAAGTCTGATTTTATCACTGAATCATTCATTCAATTGATTAATTCGAACGGCTGATTCATTCAGGGATGAAGCAATGGACAGTATTTATGAATAATCATGAATCACTGACTCACAAGATTCGTTTAAAAACGCAGTTCATGCGTAAACGAGACACCGCTGTGTTTGAATGGAGATGCACAGCAGCTGAGCTGTGACTTTGTTTCAAACTATTTTCGACGACGAAATAGAGCAAAATCAGACAATAGTGTTATAGTCAGACAATGTAACTTCTTGTCTATTTAACTGTTGTATTAAATCAGTATCACATTTACAAACTCCCTTAAAAATCATTAAAAGCTGTCACTCATCTTAACTCATCGCGATCTCACATTTATAATCAACGAAGCTCTCTACACTGCACAATGAATCTCTTATTTACACCCTGTCTA
>NW_015549138.1:0-176 GCF_001515605.1 Sinocyclocheilus anshuiensis | reverse complement strand
AATTCACACCGGACTAGCATGAGAATGGTCACACGGTTAGGGTGT
The DNA here is from genome assembly GCF_001515605.1 of Sinocyclocheilus anshuiensis. Lineage (NCBI taxonomy): Eukaryota > Metazoa > Chordata > Actinopteri > Cypriniformes > Cyprinidae > Sinocyclocheilus > Sinocyclocheilus anshuiensis. The sequence goes on along the minus strand of NW_015549138.1, from coordinate 131 downwards.
GCTGAGGCCGGGCTAGAGTGAGCTGAGGCCGGGCTAGATTGAGCGGAGGCGGCGGGCTTGAGAATGGCACGGCCGGCTGATTCGATGAAGGAGCGGCAACCACATGTGACGACCCCGGACTGGACTCCGCT
>NW_015549137.1:694-969 GCF_001515605.1 Sinocyclocheilus anshuiensis | reverse complement strand
ATCCTTTGTTTTCATTTTTTTGCAAACTTGTTTTTGTTTTTATTTTAATTTTTTATTGCTGATTTTTCATTTTCAGAATTTTGTCTTTGCAATATTTTTTATTATCAGTAAAAATCTTTAGTGTGCAGCTGATTTTTATAGTGCATTCTGGGAAGCAAACGGTTCAGTGCACTGGAATATTGTCCAACTGCACTTCGTTAGTATGAGTATTATGCTATAGGCACTGTGTGTGTGTGTGTGTGTGTGTGTGTGTGTGTGTGTGTGTGTGTGTGTGC
>NW_015549137.1:0-206 GCF_001515605.1 Sinocyclocheilus anshuiensis | reverse complement strand
GAGTGTGTGTGTGTGTGTGTGTGTTATTGTATGTATTGTTTGTAATGTGAATGTCTTGAGGGTTTTGAGGAGCAATTAGACAGTTGCACATTTGAGATGTTTTTGCACAGCATCGAATGACGTGATATTAAGATTTCATTACTAGATACTAATATCAGTGATTTTTTTCATACACTTCATTAAACTCAGTAAACATTATAGTGTGT
>NW_015549136.1:0-940 GCF_001515605.1 Sinocyclocheilus anshuiensis | reverse complement strand
ATAATTTTTTTAGAAGGATGATTTTTGTTCAACCAATAGCAAATGGGTTTTGGAACAGGTTATTCCCAGGGACTGAAGCTGATGATATTTGGGAGAATTTAAGAATAAGGTACATGGATCCAATGATTGAAAATTTTAATTTTCTCTTAAAACATAATGTAATCTATACAAAAATGAGATTAAGAATTTAAGAATAAGGTACATGGATCCAATGATTGAACATTTTAATTTTCTCTTAAGACATAATGTAATCTATACAAAAATGAAATTATGTAAAATGAGGATTGTACAGAATGCAAGATTTGATGTCTATGAAAAGGTAGATGAAGGGGTGTTACATTTGTTCTTATTGTGTCCGAATCTTCAGGATTTCATTAGGAAAATTAAATTATTTGTAGAAGGAATTTTGGGAGAAAAAATTGAACAACAATTAGAATGGAATAAAGTATTTTTACTGGGATTAAAAGGAAGAGGCAAAAATAAATATATTGTCAACTTTATTTTAAATGTGGCAAGGTTTGCAATATGGGGTAGACGTAATATTATGAAAGGAAAACAAGGTAATATTAATATGTGGGTTTTCTTTAGAAGGAAGTTGGAAGGGCATATACAGATCCTGTATGAATATTTAAGTATGAATGGGCAAATTGAGAGGTTTTATAAAATAATTACTGGGAAGGATTCAAGAGTTCTGCAATGTTTTAAAGAATATAAGATAAATATGCCTGGATAATTATGCTTGTATGTGTGGGAGTCTAGGGATGGTTGGATTTGTAATGAATATAGATTGAGTGAATATTATATGATGTGATAAGTTGTGGAATTTGTGTACATGTAAAATGTAAAATGTTTGATTAATAAAAAAAATAAATAAAAAAAATAAAAAAAAGCACGCCCGATCTCGGAAGCTAAGCAGGGTCGGGCCTGGTTAGTACTTGGA
>NW_015549135.1:0-569 GCF_001515605.1 Sinocyclocheilus anshuiensis | reverse complement strand
TATATGTATATATATGCTGATTGGTCGGTTTGAATGTCTCACATTTGGTTTTTAGTCACATGATCAAGGAAGGGCTAAAAGAAGATTGTAACTGTTGCTCTGTCTCTTTTCTTTGCTCTCTCTTTGGCTGAGGCCCTCTTTTTGGGGCTCTGCTCTCTCTCCCCCTCTATCTTTCTATCTCTTTCTCTCTCTCTTTCAGGTAACATTTTACATACATGCTAGGTGCATTTGTTAAGGAAGGGATAAGGCCCTCTTCTTGGGGCTCTGCACTCTCTCCCTCTATCGTTCTCTCTCTCAGATAACATTTTACATTCATTCTGGGTACATTTAACTGTTTATGTTTTTCCATCCTTCATCTATTTTGTAACCAGTTCAAGTGTAACCATAATGAAATACTGTTATTAAACCATTCCAATTATAAATGATGCTTGCTGCTAACTAGTCTCAATTCAACATTAACATTAAAGTGCTACCTATTGCAATACAATATAGTCACATAATAGCAACGCTCTCCCACATATTTGGCTATTCTAACTGCGCTTATTTCCGTCGTTGGTATAAGTGGCAGT
>NW_015549134.1:0-757 GCF_001515605.1 Sinocyclocheilus anshuiensis | reverse complement strand
ATTTCAGCTTTATTTCAGTTACTAAAACTGAATTTTAGTAATTCCATTTTTATTATCAATAACAATGCAGTTAGATGCACATCAGTGCATCACAGAAGAATTCTGTAATTTTTACATATAAAAACATATATTGTTTTTGATGACATTCTGTAGTGCAAATGACAGTAATGGAAATGGTATTGGCCTCCTTTGTCTTAAGTCTAATTAAATATAGTATTTTGTGGATCCCAAATACAAACAATTAAATAATATCTTCATAATTTTTTGCATCATTTGATGAAATGATTGGAAAAATATGTACAATGAAAATATTCTTTTATTGTGTGTCATATTTTTCATATAAAGTGTTATGTAACTTATATTTTTCTTTATATCTTAACGCATTATGTATCATATTTATCTTATATATGCTCTTCACTTACACTGTTGTCTTCCTGGTAAGCAAGTATATAAACTTTTTGAAAAAGAAAAAAAAACTTTATTAGGGCCAACATTTTTGTTTGTGATGGAAATGACACACTTGATATAAACACTGATATAAATAATTTTCAAACCATAAATATTGATATTTCAGATAGTGTTAATTCACTTTAGTTTAAAATGTAGAGTTTTTGATTGTTTCACTTATTAATTATCATTGTTTTAAAAACATAATACGTTTTAAAAAACGTATTATGTAAAAAATAAAATTGTATTTATTTGGAATAAAAAAATTATTCCAAATGAATTACAAATGTTCAGTAAGATTAAGCTCTTT
>NW_015549133.1:501-867 GCF_001515605.1 Sinocyclocheilus anshuiensis | reverse complement strand
TATATTTATTATTTATTATAAATATATTATTATTTATTAATGTTTGGCCCCACCCTAGTAAAAAATGACTATATTTAAAATACATTTATTTTAGCAGATGTTATGTGTTGCAGGTTATTTTTATTAAGTACATAAATATGTAAATGTATTTGCAGTATACTTAGCAAGAAATAAATTTATTTCAAATACAATTTTTCACTATGGCATTAGGGGTATGCCGGTATTAAATTTTCATGTTGCGATTAATTGCTAATGCTTTCATCACGGTATACGGTATTGTCACGGTATTGAAATTTAGTTTAAAAAAGTGCTGTCATAATACAGTATAACAGGTTTAATAACTTTTTTCTTATAACAAAAATAACT
>NW_015549133.1:0-204 GCF_001515605.1 Sinocyclocheilus anshuiensis | reverse complement strand
TAATATGCACAATATTGTTATCGTGGGCACTTCTAAATACCGTGAATAATTATATATTATATATAAATTTTATTATATATTATATACAAATTATTACAAATTATTTAGAATTTTGAATGCATTTTAAGAATATTTTTCCCATAAACTGGTCAAAATGCTCAACACCGCTGTATGCTGCGTGAAAGAGGCGTGCGCACTCTGATG
>NW_015549132.1:324-478 GCF_001515605.1 Sinocyclocheilus anshuiensis | reverse complement strand
TAGTTGGTTAACTTCATTTATCAAATAGATACAGTCAAACCAAAAGTTATTCTGACACCTTCAACATTTCTCACATTATATTCGCTATAGTTTAGAAAATGGTAATAAAATATGACAAGAACTCAGAGTTAAACTGTGTCAGAACAAATTCATC
>NW_015549132.1:0-151 GCF_001515605.1 Sinocyclocheilus anshuiensis | reverse complement strand
CCTTAGCCTTAATGACAGCCTGTAGTCTCCTGGGCATGCTGTCACCCAGCTTCATGCAAACCTCAACTTAATTTTTTTTCCCCAGACTCGGTCTGAATAATTTTTTGACCCAAATTTGTAACAATTTTACTGGTAGTCCACTGTATGAAGA
>NW_015549131.1:0-1248 GCF_001515605.1 Sinocyclocheilus anshuiensis | reverse complement strand
CAGCCATTCTCTTTGCCATGTCCTTTGTCTTCGTTTTTTTTATTTTTTATTTGGACGTCACAAGCCGCCTGCCACAAAGAAATCTATTTCGTCCTCAGAATCCATATTTTTATGAATGGCGCGAAATGCAATGCTTACGTCAGAGTTTGTAAAATCGTAGTAAATTCGTGTCGTGTGTGACTGCCTTCGTACGATTTTCGGATAAACTCAATCGTGACATGTGCCAGAGCTCACGACGTTCCGACCTTCAGAATCGCACCGTGTACGCCTGCCTTAAGGTGTTGTCGCCTCAAGGCCGGGACACACCAAGCCGACGGTCGGCTGTTGGCCAAAGTCGGGCCGAGGGCGAGTGACGGTCGGGCTAGTTTGTTTGGTGTGTTCCACTCGTCGGCTCTCATCGGGCTCACGTTGGCGGCAGTTTACCGTCGGTGCGAGTGAGAACTCTGATTGGATGTTCAGTTTAGCTAACGAGTCAGTGACCGAAAATTAAAGCGAAAGTGATGAAAACAAACACGTAAACGAAGGCGGTACAGACAGAAGGCTGTTTAAATGTTACGTGATCTTTCCCAATCATTCTAATACGCGAATGTTTTCATAACAACATGAGCCCCTTAAAATGATTAAAGTTATCAACGTTACTGATATTAAAAATGGCAAGCAAGCGCTGCTTTGTTTAGGTTTTGTATATCTGTGTTTATCTCGTATATCTTTGTTTCGGTTTCTCCTTTTGAATGACGAATATATACTATTGATAGCTGCTGATATAGACTGCTCAACATGTCCTCAAACCAATACGCCTGTATAGGTCGTTTGTTGAAATCTCTGAAATACGACCCATCAGAGCGTATACTACAATTGTGCCCCTATCGGCAACAGGACACTTTCATATTAATGCTTTGTACTCTTTTACATGACTGGGTGTTAACCATATTTTCTACTGATTGAGTGAGGAAATACTGCAGTATATTGACTTAGAATGCCCCATTTTACCGTCATGATGAGTGAATATTGTCAAAAAATACCACACTAAATAGTGACTAAACACGACCCATTTTAATACATGTTAGCCAGGAGTCACTCATTTATAATCGCGGCATCGTCTGATAAAAACAACATGCATCTACACTAAGAAGCAGCTATGCGGTTGTTTTGGCTATATTACTTTTTTGTCTCATGCTGCGCACTGCCTGCGAGTAACAAAGTAACAAAAAAACAACAAACAAAAAAGTGCATGTGATATTAACAGAC
>NW_015549130.1:0-500 GCF_001515605.1 Sinocyclocheilus anshuiensis | reverse complement strand
ATTTCTTTCCCAAATTGCACTGACTACTCTGAGACATACGGCCCTGTAATATCTGCGATGCGGAAAACACAGACTGGTTTGTAAACTCTGAGACATACGGCCCTATAATTTCCACGATCCGGAAAACACACAATGGTTTGTAGAATCCAGTCATAAAAACGGAATTTCTATAGCCTAACGCGGACGGAATATGCCACATTTTGGACGAATAAATCAAAAAATGGGTCAGTACACTTGAATCAAAACACGATATGGACTAGTGTCTGTGAATATTGAAGCCGCGAAAAGACAATATATGAATCCTGCACGTTCTGCGTGTCTGTGGAAATCAGGCGCGAACTGGCCATCGGGAGAACCGGGACAATTCCCGGTGGCCTGGCAGCCGATTTGGCCCGCTATTTTAATATTATTATTGTATACTTGCCTGCCGAATGTACTAAAGCGATTATTTCCAATCCAATTCGCCATTCGATAATTAAATCTCTAATAAATCATGAATC